>NC_141551.1:28077500-28125000 GCF_021556685.1 Rattus norvegicus | reverse complement strand
ATACATAGAAGCAAGTCAGACCTGAGTGACCACAGCAAGACCTTACAGTGTCTGTAAGTCCCTGGTCTCACAGGGATATTATCACGTATCCTGGAAGGCTGTTAAGACATCAGAAATTATTATTGGCGCAGTGGTGGTGTCATCTTTAATCCCAGCATTCAGGACGATCTCTGAGTTCTAGGCCAGCCAGGATTATACAGAGAAACCCCAGGTAAGAAGGAAGGAAGGACAGGAGGGTGGGAGGGAGGGAGGAAGGAAGGAAGGGAAAGAAAGGAAAGGAAAGGAACCAGAAATTAATCCCTGAATCTCTTAGCCTAGAACCAGGAACTGCAGTAAGAGCTCAGTAATGAAGCCATTGCCAAGGGGCTCAGGCTGCAGATTCAGCCTGCTGGGTGGGATCTCAGCTTTCCGGGCTCCCGGCTGCCCAGAGACATGTTGGCCCTTACACTTCTAATCTACAGAGCAGCAAGAACAAGAAGGCTTACCTTAGAGAGTTGTTCTAAGGACTAAATGAGTTAGCAGATAAAAGTGCCCAACATACGCAACTGGTAGGCAAATATTTGCTCTATGATTTACATAGTATTTATTCTTTAACAAAAGAACTACTAAATATTTAATATAAAAAAAAACACTGGCCTGAAACTTTTTGTTCTAATGGCTTTAATAGAGGAATTGGTAGCATCCACTTTTCTAACCCCAAACTGCATAGACAAAGTCTGTCTGGTCCAGAAGTTCTACCTAGTTCTACCTAGTTCTCCGAATTCTGAAACCACTTTCCCCAGCAGGCCAGCAGAACTCATTCTATGTTTTCAGGAGTTGACAAAGCTGGTTGGGAAGGCCTTTTCCTTCTCTGGATTAAATTTGAATGACTCAGACTCCACAGCAGGTTCTCAAGGGAAGGTGCTGTGGACCCTCTGAGGACATGGTAAGACCAGGAGACAACTAAAAGTATTTGCTACAGCTAATACGGAGGAGCACTGCTGCTCACCCTACAGCGCTGCAGGAAAACACCTGTAAAAGATGTCTGGTAGAAGGGTCAATAATGCTGAGAAATCCTGCCCTACAGGAAAGGTGCCTGTACCAAACACACACGGTGTCCACGATATAATAGCACAGTGTCAGCTAGTTACAAAAGCCATGTGCATGTAAGCAACAACGGCCCAGGAAATACCATGAAAATGAATGGCGATGATGGAGTATCTGGATTATAAATGGAACTGCTTAAGGCCCTGAGACTATTGTTAGAATTTTCTGAGCCCGAGGGTCATTCAGCCAGTTCACATTCCTCAGATATTTGTGACTGCCGGCATGCTAACAATATTCCAGGCTCCCACCATACTGTAAACACTTGCTCTAGTCCCAGACCAAAAGTGACCAGGGTAAGGGAGGAAAGTACTCCATCTTCTCTGCAAAATCAAGCTGGGTTTAACAGCTTGAGAAGGCTCTTCTAGTTTCACTCTGTGCGGTCCTACATCTAAAATGTACACGTGTGAGCTGTCCTCAAACAATGTGCCTGCTTCTGCTATTGCCTCCCTAGTGCTGAGATGAGAGGTGTTAACCACCATGCCCAGCTCAACACTTTACAATCACTTTCAAACAGTTACTGGGGAACCCAATGGTCAGTCAAATTGGACAAGATCTATCATGGTGTTTTTAGATTAGAGAAAAAAATTCTGTAACTAGAGGTGATGGTATAAAATTCTAAATGAAGACCGCAGAGTGAAGGTCAGAAACTTAACCCCAATTGGGAGGTGAGCAGGACCAATGTTAAGGATCAATGCCACAGACCCAGGAGAAATGCCAAGTCCTCCCCATCCCCAGCTCAGAATTAGCAAAGGCCTTTCTCTGGTCCAAGTATGGATATTTAGGAAAATTGAACAGTGAGCACAAAAACAAACAACTGGGGCTTCTTCCTTTACCAAAACAACTAACCCCTCCCACCGTGCTGTCTATAACAACAATGCTGGGGCTCCAGGTTGTGTGGTAGTTGGTGCCACTCGCTCTCTTGGAATGTACATAGCCCATCTGACCCCCCAGCATTCTGTGGGTATGACTGAACTTTCTTCATTCCTTTGATGCCTCAGTCTGAATATGAACCTCAGAAAGAAGTGAAGAATGTCTCAAGCAATACAGAGGAGATGGCATTTGTGAGATATGAGTAGGAATGGATGCCTGGCAAGCCCAAGGAACAAAAACTGGGCCTGAAGCAGGGCAGACCAGGACAGGTCTCGGCCTTCTGAATCCTGGCCATTATTTTAAGAAAAAAGAAATCCACACTGTGGTGAAGCCTCTACCTTAGGAGGGCAACAGAACACTGCAGGGAGGAAGGAGGGGGCTTCCTTCCACACAGGATCAGCAAGTTTCTCTGGTACAGAGGACGTTTCTGAGTTGACCATGAGGATGAACTAGAGCGAGCGTCCTTGGTCACAAACCCTGGGAAGATCACACAGGCAGCTGAGAAGCCAAGCATCTGTCCTTGTGGCCACCAAGAGCTTCACGTCTCTACTCTAGCAAGAATATGTGTCCAGATCCCCATGCTGGGTCAAGCAAGCATCTCACACCTATGGCATGCTCATACCTTCTTAAAGAGATGCTGTCCAGGCCTAGATAAGACTGAAGGGAGCTGGGCAGTGGTGGCACACGCCTTTGATCCCAATGCTCAGGAGACAGAGTTGGAGAATATGAGTTCAAGGCCAACTTGGTCTACAGAGTAAGTTCTAGGACAGCCAGGGGTACTGTCTCTGCCTCAAAAGATAAATTAAAAAAAAAAAAAAACCTAGAACTACCAGGGGAAGTTTCCCAAAGGATTTTTAAAATACCCTAAAGAATGTCCTAGGATAGGAGTTAAGAACTAGAAAAGCAAGAGCTTGGAGTGGTTCAGTATATAAGAGTACACTGCTCTTCCCGAGGACCTAAACTCAAGCATATCAGCTGGCTTACAACTGCCCATAACCCCAGCTCCAGAGGGCTCTGACACCTCTGACCTCTGCAGGCACTTGCATTCATGTGCATATACCACCACACCACCAACCCTACACCACTACACCACCACCACCATCACCACCACCACACCACCACCACCACACCACCAACACCACCACCACCACCACACCACCAACACCATACCACTACACCACCACCATCACCACCACCACACCACCACCACCACCACCATCACCACCACCACCACACCACCAACACCACACCACTACACCACACCATCACACCACTACCACCACACCACCAACACCACACCACCACACCACCACCACCACACCACCACCACCACCACCACATATACCATATATGTAATTAAAATAATAAAATAAATCTTAAAAAAAAAAAGAGCGACATTGGGAACTAGTTTGAGTACCATACAAAGGACCAAGGGAGGCAGAAGCAATTGGAAGGAGGAGGAGGAGAAGAGGAGGAGGAGGAAGAGGAGGAGATAGAAAGGCTCTTCCCAGACTTCTACCCAGCATAGTAGGGATGTGACTGAGGGAAGGATTTTAGGGGACTGAACAGGGTGAACTAAGGAAGGGATTTTGCTTGCCAACCGACTCTTGCCACTGAGGAGTAGACCAGGATGAAGTCAAAGGTGGAGGAGGAAGCAGCACTGAGGCATAAGGCACACCAAGTGCAGCAGGGTCCGGGCTGAAGGAGCAAGGTCCGGGAGTAAGGAGGCAACGGTGGAGTAAACAGAGTCAGAGGGGCTGGTGCCTACCTGGAGCAGGCTGGGGCAGCCAAAGCAGTGACGTGGCAGAGAGCAGGCTCTAAGCTGCACAGCACTATCAGATGCCACCTCTGCCCCTGCTAGCTCACATCCTGAACAAACCAGCATCTTTACTAGTCCCCATCTTCTACAGGCTTCACTGTCATGCGATTGAAGGATAAAGGACGTGTATACAATGCTCAGCGCTAGGGCTGACTCGAGATAGTAACCCAGTAAGTTCCATTCCAAAAAGACAAGAGGAAAAGAGAAGGCCTGAGAGAGAACTTCGCCAGACACCACTCAATCAGTGCTCAGAATTCAGTGGTGACATGAAGTAACATGAAGGTGACTCTGCTGGGTATGATGGCACATGCCTTTTTAGGGCAGCCTAATCTACATAGTCAATCCCTTTCTCAAACAACAATAACAACAGCAGCAGCAGCAATGACGATGACGACACAGAAGCCCCTCCCTTCAAGAAGCTTACATTACATAGGGGGGAAGGTCCAGCCAGTGCACGACGACACAGAAGCCCCTCCCTTCAAGAAGCTTACATTACATAGGGGGGAAGGTCCAGCCAGTGCACCAGTAAATAGTATGTCAGGGAGGGGAAACAGGTAGACTAACAGAAACACTAGGGGCTAGTCTGAGTGCTGCACACAAAGACCGAGGGAGAAGAAGCAGTTGGAAGACCTTTCTAAGCTTGGTAACAGGCGCACAAGACCAAAGAGCAGCAAGGCAGACAAAGCCTGCGGGATGGGAACAACCTGTGCAAAGGGCCCGGGGTCCTCGCAAGTGCCTAGGATGGCCCTAGAAGAGCAGGCCGAGAGGGGAGAGAGTGGCAGTGGCTCACACAGGGACTTGCTGGGTACCCTGCAGGGACCCTGGTTTTCACCTGAGTAAAATGGAAGCTACTCTGGGGTCTGGGTAGGAACTACATAGCAGGAGTACAAGCACAAGGAGGGAGACCCACTACAGGCTAGGGTTACAAGTGAGATGACAGCAGGCCCTGCACAACAATCAGGACTGACCCTTAGCAGCCAGTCCCCTCTCCTCTCTGTAGCATTCCTGCTGTCCCCACTTCTGTCCACCTATGAGCGAAGTTAAAACTGCCACAATGTGTCATAAGCCGTGCTAGCTGCATTCACGGTCACCATGGGCCTATAACCCCGTTTTTACAGGATGGGCAGCTGTCATCCACAGGACTAGATACATGCTACTTAGAGTACTAAATCAATGTGGGTTTTGGTGGCTTCAGTGTCCTGGCCAGAGAAAGAAAAAAGGAAAGGAAAAAGAAAGGAAAAAGAAAGAAAAAAGGAAGGAAGGAAGGAAGGGAAAGGAAGGGAAGGGAAGGGAAGGGAAGGGGAGGGAAGGGAAGGGGAGGGGAGGGGAGGGAAGGGGAGGGGAGGGGAGGGAAGGGAAGGGGAGGGGAGGGAAGGGTGAAGGGGAGGCACCAAACTGTTCATGCTAGAGAGGCTTCTCAGAGAAAAATAACTGCATGACCAGGAAGGGTTCAGAGTGTCTGATGAAGGAAGGCATTGGAGGCTCACACAATCCAGGCCACACAGGCCAGTTATCCAGAGAAGTCAGAAATGCTACATCTCCAGTCCTTCTCTCCTCATAGTCACTGATGAAAGCACATGAGACGTCACAAATGGAGCCCAGAAAGAGAAACATGGGTCTCCCTCAGCCCCCCTCAGTTCTGACGCAATTATTACTAGCCAAGAGAAATCAAACCCTGAAAAGCTACTCCCATTCCTTCCTTCAGATTACAAAGAACAAAAATGGGGTCAATGGGAGGCTTCCAACTTAGAAACCTAATTCTAAGGCCAGCTGGGCTTTGCAGCTCCACGTGGGCATCCCAAAGGATGGTGCTCTAAGTAGAATTCGTGTTAAATCAGTATGTTGCCAAATACCATAGTCTTGTCCTAGAACACCAGGTATAAAACTAGGTCTTGCGGCTAAAAAGCAAGGAAAGGCTCTCAAAGAGATGGTCGGGAGAGACCCAGATAACTAACAAGCTCATAACCATTTTTGAAACATTTCCAAATGTTCACCACGTACGTACTCAGTACTGTTCTAGAAAAGACAAAAGAGAAGAAACTGCCTTTATGAGATTTCCAAGGGCAGGTGGGCACAGTCAAAGACCAGGGATGTTAAGAAACTTGCCTGGAAGCCAGGTGTGGTGGCAAATGCCTTTAATTGCAGCACCTGGGGAAGTAGAGGCAGGTGGGCTCTGAGTTCAAGGCCAGCCAGGGCTACACAGTGAGACCCTGTCTCAAAAAAAGGTGGGGGGGGTGATGGGGAGAAAGAGGAGGAAGAGGACTAAATTACTAGCATATTACAATTACTAGACAATTTTATTTGTTTGTGTTGTGAGAGATAGATAAGGAGAAAAGAGCTGGAAGAATATTTTCCTTTGGAGGGCGTTTCAGAATTTCTGGCAAGCCTGTGCTGGATCTTCCGAGCACAGCACAAGAAGGTGATGCTAGCTTAAAAGAAGAGCCCTGTCCTAAGTCAACATGCCTGGCTCTCAGCCAGGAGTGATGGCTCGCACCAGTAAGCTCAATCAGGAGGAGGCTAGCCTTGGCTACAGAGTAAGACCCTGTCACACACAACCAAACTCACTCAAACCAAAGAGTTCACTAATCCTGGCAAATCACGAATGGTTTTGTGGCATTGGTTTCTCTAAAAAGAGGGAATTGACTTAAGAAAAATAAGAAAGAATAAATGGGTCTGTGTGAAGCCCGAACGCACTCAATAATGGCTGCCTAGCAGGGCTGGGTGAGGGTGCAGGGCCGAATCCATGCATAGCAGGATCATGGGTAATGGATCAGTGATGCCTGCCGTGACCTGAGTGACTCTACTGCTGTGGCTAACCTGGGGTCACCTGAGCTGGACTCTCATCTCTCGGGACTGATGTACCTGAGCGGGAGTCATTTTAACTTGTGAAAGAATTAAAATCCCTTTCCATTCCTTCTAACAGTTTACAGAACTTTCCTTAAAGACTGATTACTTATTTTCTCTGTAGCCTTGGCAGGCCTTGAATGTGACCCTCCTGTCTCGACTTCTCAAGTAGCCAGGATGACAGACATTCTCCACCAAGCCTGGCACTGCTTTCTGACACAAGATTAGAGAGATACAATTAGGTCTAATTTTTTACTCTTACCTGTTACCATTATGGTATATTCATAAGAATCTAGAATTGTTATTTAGGATGTCTCACTGTGTGGGAATTTACCTGCCACTACTAGAACTGTTTCCAAAGACCTTTCATGTATGTGGTATTTTGTAAACTGATGCCACCATCCTCACAAAGGAGTGACGTCTACTTACTCTCCCCCTTGGAATGGAATGTATGCTACAGAGCTGTGACTGACTAAAAGAGTCAGGGATGCAGGCCTGTAATCCTAGCACTCAAAAAGGTGAGGAAGACCAGCCGGAGTTACACATACATAGCAAGATCCCCCCTCAGAGTCTGGTAGAGAAATGCCACTCTTGGACTGTTGAGGGTAAGAACAAAGCAGATGACTGTACTGTGAGTGTATGTGGCTGGGGGAGTCCAGGTCATCTGATTACTTTTGCAATGTTTATATGTGTCTGAAATTATTTCAGAATCACGTTAAATAAGTATTTTGTTTCCTTTTTTTAAAGGAAGATTTGTGATCTAACCAACCACCCTGAAGCTGTCCACGGAGGGAAGGAAGAGAGAGGCAGAGAGAGGGACATCCAGCACCAAAGTTTTTCAACTACCCAACCAAGATGTTTGATAGGTAACTTGTTTATTTTTTATGGAGTTCTGGTTAAAAGAAAGTAGAGTACAAATTCCCACCAAAACTAAAAATCTTGACAGATAGCATGTGGCTTGATTGAATGAAACCTTTAAGGAAACTAAAAAAGGCAAACAGAGCCAGTTAGAGAAGCCCGAGGCTGGTGGGGAACACACAAGAATAAAGGCATTCAGGTCCCCTTAACAACAGAATCTTCTCAGCCTTCCCAAGTCAGCCTGCCCCCACGTTTCTCTCCCTCTCAGCCGCTCCTCTTTCCCGCAGTGCAGGGTAAACTGAATAGCACTGCTGGATCTTGAAGCAAAGCCAACAGCAATGCTTATAAAACTTATTACAGAGAAGACAGGGTGCACTGGTTCTGGCATGGTGGTGCAGGTCTGTAAATCAGCATTTGGGAGACAGAGGCCAGGGGATCAGGAGTTCAAGGTCATCCTCAGCTACATAGTGAATTTGAGGTCAGCCTGGACTGTGTGTAAGACCCTGTGTCTTAAAAGCAGACAGGAGTCAGCAGGGGAGCAAGCCATTGTTATGATCTGTGTCACAGCCCTAGTAAGCAGTATTCAGAAAAGAGATGAATCAACTTTCCTGCAAAGTCCTATCTAAACTACAATTATAATCTTTATTGCTCAGATGACCAAATGTATACCAAACTTCCACTGTCAGCAAAAGCCTTAAATTCTGCTTGGCAAGATTCTGGTTTGCCAAATATGTCTCCTATTTAATCCTATGCTGGGATCTTTCATATTCTTGGCTGAGTGCATCTGTCTTGGACTCCCTTCCATTCAGCATCCCAGGTTATTTACCCCCCATGCATCTTAAACATATTCCAGGCTTTCCTCCGTCCGCATTGTCAGTGGCTTTCTGTCTCTGTAGCCTCTACTCCCAGACTTCCTCTTTTTCCTGTTTGCATCGCCACCTTTATTAGGCAGCAGGCAGTTCTCTGTTGCTCATTAATAAGGCCCGAGGTTCTGTGACATGTGTGTGCCCATACAAGTCTCGACTGAAAACAGTTTCAGTCAAAGCCTAAACCACTAAGTAAATTACCTGAATTTGGGCACCGACGGGCCAGACAATATAAAATGAAAACTAACTGAATCTGGGGAGAGGACATGCTCTTGAGTCCATCAGTGTACAGGTGGAGTGCACGGAGGAGTAGCTTCTATGGAGTGAGGCTTAGGTGATGACAGGTGTCATGCAGATATTTTATTTTGATCTGCAGAGCTGTATAGAGCAGGGCGGGACAGAGTGGGGGGGAGGAGCAAGAGTGAGAGTAGCCTGGGGAAGATTAGTAGCAGGTCTAGTCCACACAGAGGCTACTTCAGTGATGGGTTTTTTATTTTTGCCTATATGCATGTCTATGCACCACATGCATGCCTGCAGTCTGCAGAGGACAGAAGAAGGTGTCAGATTCTTGGAACTGGAGCCACCTATGGCTCTGGGCTGCCACATGACTGCTGGGAATGGAACCTGGGTCCTCTAGAAGAGTAGTCAGAGCTGCTACTGAGCTTAACTGCTGAGCCTGCCAGCCCCTCAATGGTGTATCGTTTAAGCTAATGTAGTTATTGGCTAAGATACCTGGTAGTCTTGGATATGACGCTATTTAATTCATGGGGGAGATATGAATGACAAAACATATCTTCTTCTAAGAAGGGAGTTATGTATAGAGAGGCTCACACGGGCAAGCCGACTCTCTATTCATGAAAGTGAGACAGTCTTAGACATCCCAGCCCCCGCCAGGGTGACAGCTGAATTAAATCACGTGACCCCAAGAGCGATCACATGAAGCAAAAGAATCTCCCTGCCAACTCAGGAATAGTGATAATAAAACCCTCATTGTTTTAAGTAGGTGATTTTGGGGTGTGCTGTTGTATCTATATCTATATCTCTATCTCTATCTCTATCTCTATCTATGAAATACAGTCAGAATAAGCCTCAGACTCCACTGCTGTAGCGTGGGGCTGCTGTTACCACTGCCTGAGGCTGATAGTGAGTATAATATAACAAGAAATACTTGCTATAGTTAGGAAGAGTCATATGCGATCCTGAACTTAGTTGCAGGCTTCTCCTTTGAGAAGCCTTACCCCACAGGCACTTCCACTCATATGATTTCCAAAGGCCGACTTTCTAAGGCAGATGGAAGGTGTTTGTTTTCTAGTCTGAGCTACAATCTTTATTTGTTTGCTTGCTTGTGTGTGCACGCCTTCATGGCACAGCTCAAGTACCCAAAGGTCAAAGGACAGCGAGCAGGAGCAGGTTCCTGCCTTTCACCAAGTGAGGTCTAGGGCTTTATCAAACAGATGGCTCCTTTGCCCACAGAGCCATCCTGCAGGCCCTTCACTACAAGGCCTGAAAAATGAACTGTGTGTCATAAAAGGTGACCAAAGAAAGCTCTTGGGTTAGCTCCCTGCCCACCCGTGCGTTACATCCATGTTAAGCCTTTAGTGATTACCAAAAGTCAGTAAGAATGGCTGAAGGAGCTGGGCGTGGTGGTGTACACCTTTCTCCTAGCACTTGGGAGGCAGAGGCAATCAGGGGGATCTCTGTGAGTTTGAGGTCAGCCTGCTGTACAAAGTTCTAGGACAGCCAGGTCTGTTGCACAGAGAAACCTGTCTCGAAACCCCTCTCACCCAAAAAAAAAAGAATGGCTGCTGGATGGCCTCCCTGCTTTGAAGGAGGAGGCATTCCACCCGTGCAGCTATTAACCAGAAGAACTACAGCACACACTCAGACTTCAGAGGAAGAGAGAGCAGAAGCAGATAAATCTGAGATCTCCTAATGGGAGAGCAAGGCTTAAATGTCCACACAAAGCTCAGACACATAACAGAACAGCAGATGATTCTGACTGGAGATCCCAGAGACGATACCAAGAACCAGGAGTGCAACGACGCCCGACGGGTTCACTCTACAATGACGTTGCCTCTGGAATTCTGTCCACAGGTCCTGGGCCCTAAGTGAGAACTGCAGCTGAGCAGCTGCAGTGCCTACTTTCCTTGGGAACACAATGAAAGCAGGAGTTACTGATTCACAACTGCAGGAAGGGAGGTTAAATACCTGTGTGAATTGTGATTGCTAACACTAAACTAATGGAGCCTTTTAATCTTAGGAATAAAGAAACCTTTTCTTAAAATGGCAGATATATCAATATTAATTAAACCAACAAAAAGAAACTCAAATCTGTATTCTCTGCATGAAGTCCACAAAACTTAAGACGCACTTGTTCTAGACAAACTGAATAACATTCTCAACTCATCAAACACAAGCTAGAGAGTAAGCCTGGAATTGGCAAAAAGCATTCTGGGTGAAAACCAGAGGAGCATTTATGAATTTCAATTTGGGCAGAATCTACTAGATAAGCAGGTGCTGGACTATTTTCTTTTTACACTGGCAGATAGCCCAGTAAAGTGCCAGACCGTAACTGTACACCCTAAAGAGGAGTATACCTAGATTAACCATAAAATATGACAGGCAGGAGGGCCATCTCAGAGGTAGCACCTGTCCAGCATACACAAGGCCCTAGTTTTGCTCATAGAATTGTGGCAAGGATTAAATGTTGAAATACATAAAGCTTTTAGGAAACCGTTTGGTATATAATAAGCACTTGGTAAAATTAACTGTTTTTAAAAGCTGAAACAGCTATTCTGTAAATCAAAGGGTTATAAGATAGTCACCAGACGGGGTTGGGGATTTAGCTCAGTGGTAGAGCGCTTGCCTAGGAAGCGCAAGGCCCTGGGTTCGGTCCCCAGCTCCGAAAAAAAAGAACCAAAAAAAAAAAAAAAAAATAGTCACCAGACAAGTATGTAGAACAATGCTTCTCGCAGTGTTTTATTTTTAATCCTGCACTGATTGGTAGGTTTAGGAAGAGTGATTATATGCTTGACAGTCAGGAGTGCTAAGCTGCTCTCCGTTTTTAAACATCCGCTCTCACTTTCTTTAGTTCTCACAGTAACAGTTTACTCGTCAATAAATGAACTACCTTGAGTAGTACTGTTCTATCATACAGACCCAGAAAACAAGGGCAATCTCAAGTAGTAGATTGAACAGAATTATGAAAATAATAAGGAAACCAACCTCAGCAGCAAGGCCTGAGGATGACTTAAGGGCCAACAAGCTAACCGATAACATAACCCCAATAAGCTAAAACAAAACAAAAGGAACTGCAAGAGAAAGACACCAGTTGGTATTTTCCCCACCAGTGCTCTAGGAGAAATCCCCTAGAGAACATGTAGGCCAGTAAGTCATCTTGAGTGAAAGCCATTCTGAGCCACCAGCATCAAACATCAATCAGAAATCACAAAGAAGATTTCTTCTCTGCCAACAAATCACGAAAACGCTCTCTTGTGTGAAACCAAGACAGGAACATTTGCAAATTCACAGACACCTACCTGTGGTCTTAGGAGGCTCCTGAGGTCCACCCTGCCATCCGTACTGTGGGTATCCTTGATAGGGGTACCCCTGAGGTGGTGGGTAGGGGTACCCCTGAGGAGGTGGGGCTCCCATAGGCCCCATTGGCTGTTGTGGATAAGGTGGGTATGGGGCTGTTGGCCCGGGGCCCGGATATGGTGGAGGGTTCTCTGGGTTCATCAGGAACCTGGCAATGCACCTAAGAGACAAAGAGGATAAAAATCATTTGCATGTGGAACTCACTAGAAAAATTTCCAACTGATCAGATCATTTACTAAATGCCCTAAAGGTTCCCCAGTGACTCTGGAAAGCCTTGTTCATGTCGGTTCATTCTCATCCCAACCACACAGCTCTTATCTTCCTATCTGCTTGCTTTTCTTCTGCTTGTCTCTTTCCTATTCCAGATAGTAGGCTGTGACAACAGAATCAATCAAGTCAGTTTGGGATTGCTACCATGTCCTTAGAGGCGCTTGGTGCCTGTAGTCTCCTCAATAAATGTGCTGAATGAATAACAGGATACATTGTTTTTAATTTCCCTGAAATGTCCATAAACGTGGTTGGCTAGCTTTAAGATAGCAGAAAATCTAATAGCACTAACTATCAACCAGATCAGCAGATGCTGGTCCAACACCAGAAAACCCTCCCATAAACAGGGTCAGGCTACAGTGGTGTCTCCTAAGAGGCAGCCCTGCTGCCAGTGACCAGACACACCCCTTGTCTTGGGCTCTAGGATAACACAGCTGTGCTTTCCAGACCCATGGCTCTAAGCAGTGAGCTGTCTATAGAGAATGCCAAGCAAAAATTTCCTCCAAGCTCCACACTGCCAGGGTTCTTTGAAAGATTCACCAGGAATCTTCACTGTGTTTACAAGTTCCTGTCCTTGGTGGTTTGTATCTGTGAAGGAGCCTATGCTTCCTGGCCCCCTAGCCTATTAAAATATTCCCTGACTGGACTTGAGGCTTTGAGGGCCAACATATTGCTTCCATCATCTCTACAATCACCACAGTGCCTGGCACAGAGACGTCCAGATTAAAAGCAAACAAATCATAACTGGGGAACAAGGTATAGTCTACATGAGTCACTTAAACAACCTGATACCTGTGATACCACACTGCCTCACTGTTAACCATCTCCTGGATGAACATTTAACCTACTTCGAGTACCTTGGAACCCCAATTAAATAGTAGGAAAGAATCTAATAACTACAAATTAGTAATCCCATTAATTCTTCTTTAGAATATGTAATCAATAAATTCTTAAATAATGTCATAAAGGCTAGAATTGTCATAAGATTCCCTAGGGATTCTGGATTAAAGTAACAGGTTATGCATGTAACTTTCATATTCTTCCTTCCAAATAGTATCAGATTTCCAGCTAGATACCATCAGTTCTTGCTATAGTTCATGTGCTTCAAGAAAAGCTCATCTAGTCCCAGCTCTAGAGGAAGCACCCAATCTGCTACACTAATCAAGGCCAGCATCTCCCTTTTTCATCACAAATGATTCAAGGAACCCAGAACTGAGTTGATCATAAATGCCGTTTCAGTCAGCAGGACTGACTGAAGTAGTTCGGTTCTTTCAGTTCTAACAACCCAAGCCAGTAACATAGGCACATAAAGGTCTATGAAAGCTATGGCCTACCAAATTGCTACTAGTCAATCAGCAACTGTCAGCTTTAAGATGCAGAGAACGCTACAAAAGACTGAACTAACCTAACCTACTGGCCCACCCTAACCCACTTCTACTGTGCTTCCAGCCCTGGGGACCGATGGTAAGCATGCCAAGAAACACGCGGTGATGCACAACTCAACATACATTTAGCACGTGGACTAAAGTAGTGAGGCATGCGTATCAGTGTGACTCAATGTGGACAATGGTTGAAAGACGAATACAATGACTGCTAGGGTACTGGCTTCAACCTAGCAGAGGAATGGGGGTAGAGGGAGTGTCCCTTGACAATTATAATGCCTAATATGGAATCCGGATCTGTTTTACCACATGTGCATTATGCCTCCCATTTAAAGGTTTACTTTTCCAGAGTCTGATAGAGACTCAAAAACCAAACAACAAACAGACAAGCACACAACTGGTGCAGCTGAGGAGATGGCTTGGTGTGTATGCTCAAGGAGGACCTGGGCCAGCATCTCCAGAACCCACACAAAGCCAGGCTCAGTGGCACTTAGGAATGTCTGTAATCCTGTTATACACAAGAGGGGTCCTGTTTCAAACACTGTGGAGGGTGAGAGGACCAACACTTAAGGATGTCCTCCACATGCGCGTCATGGCAAGTGCACACGTGCACTCACACACACCACACGCCCCAAGAACAAATAGCAACAGAAGCCACCCGATTTCTCCTGTTCTCCGACCTCTGTTACACACCAGTGTGACACCCACCCCAATCTAGGACGCCTCGCCCCACTGTGACTGACACTACATCACCTGGTGGGAAACACTGACCACTTGTGCATTTTGTCTCCTCTCTTCAGCAGGAAGGCTGATTAACACAGAAGTCATTCTTATTAACTCGCATGTGGCCATTCCATCGTTTACTTTTAAGTTGCCACAGAACACAGCCAGCCATTGTAACTACTCTGTCCTGAAATTCAGTACGCATGACCTGCCTTCATTAAAACTGTGGTTTAACCTGATCCATCCAGCAAGCCTATACATTAATAGAAGTTCTTAGTCTAGGCAAAGCCAAAGCTATCTTCCCTGACAATACCGTTCTGAGAACAGTGAGCAGTGGAGAAGAGAACTGCCACACTGGCACCTCTGTGCTCTGCTGCCTGCTTCGGGATTATTCTTAACCCATCTGTCTGTTTTCTCTCCTCACCGTCCTGCAGTTCTCTTTCTGAACGTCTTCCTCCTCAGGTGCGTCCCCCCTCAGTTTTAGTATGAGCCTTTCCCCCTTATCCAGGGAACAACATGTCTAGGGAAGGAGAAGAATATCTGTTATTCGGAGACACCTACAGAAAGCAGAAGCCATCCAGTAGCTCCAGCAACCATAACTCCCTTTCCTCCTCACTCACCCCTGCATTTCCCAGGCAGTCCTCTTAAAGAAACAGATAGGTCCGTGTCCAGTTTCTTCTAACAGCAGCAGCAGCAGCAGCCAAAAGCCACTCGCAACAAAAGAACAGCAAAAGCCACACAGAGGGAGTCTGAACTCAATCAAAGGTCCTAGAACTAGAATTTGAAAAGCAGGACTTCACTTGGAACAAACCTATTGTCCTCCAGCCACTAAAGAAACAAACCGGCTAGACAAAGACCACCTAACAGTCACATCCTACAGACCACACTACATAAGCAAAGTACTAATGAGTTTTAAATTGGAGACACTGGACTTGTAACTTGACGGGTTTCCTTCATATGTTTGGTAAAAGTAGAGTGTGTACTAAAGATTAAATGTAAACAGTGTGAGGCACTAAAGACAAACGAGTTTCGAAGGGAGGACCGGAAGGGGTGCAACAGTCAGAATCCATTAGCACATTAGACTGCCCATGGTTCTCCCAAGATCTTGTTCAAGACACAAAGACACACACAACACAGTCACAAGATTATACAGTCATTCGCCAGAAGGGCAGAAACTATTGGTGAAAGTTGTTTTCAGAGTAAGATACTATAAGACCTCATCGAAATAGCCAAGAAATAAAAATATAATAACCTTGGAAAATATCATTGCTACCACCTACCTGGCAGCTGCTGGCACTGTTCCGGTGGGCAGTATGGTAAATACACTTCCTCCAGAAAAACTGAACGATCTCAATGGTCAAAACTCAGATACGGGCTTCTGCCTTTAATCCCAGCACTGGGGAGGCAGAGGCAAGCTAAGGGCCAGCCTTGTCTACAGAGTTAGTTCCAGGACAGCCAGGGCTACACAGTAAAATCCTGTCTCAGAAAAAAAAAAATCGGATAGTGATACAGGAGAGGACAACAGAGAAACTTCTCTAGCCAGCTATGGTAAAACCATGCACAGAGGACTTCTGACTTTTATTGCTTCATATATAAATTAATGGACAAAGATTATCAGACACTGGAGGGTGAGGCCTTCAACATGAGAGACAAAAAGGGCCAGCAAGATGGCTCAGCATGTAAACGTGCTTCCTTCCAGGCCTAATGGCTAGAATTTGATCTTTGGAACTCACTGGGTGGAAAGAGAGCACTGGCTAACACATTATCCTCTGACCTCCATGCTGGTACTAAGTAAAGCAGGGCAAAGAAATCACAACCCATACACCTGAACAAGGAAACAAGTTACTACAGTATGTCTACATAATTAGTCTGTGGTGGGTTCTGTTTTCACTTCTGAGTTTCTATGGCGTCTAGTGCTGAGGACTGAACCCACGGCCTCACACAAGCTAGGCATGTGCTCTACCATTACTCTACACCCTCAGTCATCAGTTCTATGCTTCTGAAATAAAATGTAATGCTGTGCAGGAAAATTTAGGAGCCAGAGAGGGGCTCAGTTGGTAAAGAGCTTACCAGGAATGCATACAGACCTGAGTTCAATCCAGAACCCCTGTAAAAAGCTAAGCACAACAGCCATGGGTTTATAATCCCGGTGCTGGGGATAAGGAGAGAAAACGATGGGGCTTCCTGGCCTGCTAGTCTAGTCAAAACGGTGAGTTCCAGTTGGGTGAGACCCTGACTAAAAAATAAAATGGAAGCAGAGCAGAGGGGAGAGAATATAAGACAGGGTAACAAGGTGATAAGGACCACTGTGTGTGTGCACAAGACTGCTAAAGCATCCAAATAAAACAAGATGGAGACTAGAAAAAGACATCAACCTCAGAGCTGGGGAATTAGCTCAGTGGTAGAGAATATAAGACAGGGTAACAAGGTGATAAGGACTACTGTGTGTGTGCACAAGACTGCTAAACCGTACAAATAAAACAAGATGGAGACTAGAAAAAGACATCAACCTCTGACCTACTCATGTACATGCACACATGCATGTCATACACATATGTACAAACACACAGGAAAAAAGAAAGCTATATAATCTGCACAATCTTGTAGTTTTGTTAAAATAAATACTAATAAAAAGATATAGTAGAACAGTCTTGGGCTAAAGACAGCTCATTTGTTAATTTCTATGCAAGTATGTGACTTCTACATGTTACATGAACACACACACATATTCTCTCTCGCGCGCGTGCGCTCTCTCTCTCACACACACACACTCTCTCTCTCTCTCTCTCTCTCTCTCACACACACACACACACCCCAATAGTAAATAAAATTCAATTTTTATTGCAATTACCCAAATTTTGTGTGTGTGTGTGTGTGTGTGTGTGTGTGTGTGTGTGTGTGTGTGTGTGTGTGTTGTGAACATGAGTATGCCATGACACTGTGTGAAGGTGAGAGACAACTTTTGGGAGTCAGTCTCCTCCTTCTATCATGTGAGTCCCAGAGACTAAACTCAGGTCATCAGACTTGGTGGCAGGGGCCTGCACCTGCTGGGCCATTTTGTTAGCCCCTAAATTAAACTTTAAGGCATTTAAATTCAATGACAAGTCCTAAAACAAATTCACACAGTACAGTCACTTAGGTTAACACAAGGACACCACTATCATTGAGGAAAGAAAAGATCATGTTTCCAGTAAACAGTCTGGATTTAATTGGCTATCTTAGGGGGGTGGGGAGCGAGTAACTCCTAGCTTTATATACAAAAATAACACAACACATCATAGAACTATAAATAAAAGCTAAAGCATCAAACTTTTAGAAAAACACACATCATACGTTCAGTTTGCCTATGACTCAGCAATTCTTGTCCTGATAACCAGTTGTCCTCACTTAACTGCAGGGTATTTCTGAGAAATCAGGGAGGCCACAGTGTCATGCTTTGTTTAAATTTCAGTATGGCTTCTGAGGAACTGTGTCACCGGTGACTTATCTGTACAAACGCTGCAGAGTATCTTTCTACTCTACAGCATCACTGAGCAGTTTAAGTGGGACACTACGGTATATGCAGCAGCTGTTGGCCAAAATGTATTCAGCGTGTACGCTAGAGGGAAGAGTGTAAAAGCCTACACAGACAGATACAGCAAAGTAGCTCTGAATTATAACTGCTCCAAACTGGAAACCATCTAAGTCAGCAACAGAACAGATTGACTATGGTGTATTTATTTGGGGAAACAACAATATCCTAGCAGTACTCAATGAAAGAACTATTTCTGTGACTCCCAGAGACAGGCAAGCAAAATCAGCTGGAATCAAGCACCACCATGATGGTCTATGGTTCTGTTCACCTGGAGCAGCAGCAGCCCTGACTTTAAGACACTGAGATGCGGGTGAAACTTTCAGCCAGCAGAAATGGCCTGTATCTTGAGCTGGGCTGTGTTTGCATAAGAAATATAAATCCAGGGCTGGAGAGATGGCTCAGTGGTTAAGAGCACTGGCTGCTCTTCCACAGGTCCTGAGTTCATTTCCCAGCAACCACACGGTGGCTCACAACCGTCTGTAATGGAGTCTGATGCCCTCTTCTGGTGTGTCTGAAGACAGCGACGGTATACATAAAATAAATAAATCTTTAAAAAAATATATAAATCCACTGTGTTAAACAGTCAAGTTCTCATATGCTACATTGTAAAGCAAACAGATAAAACTTAGCTATTATAAGGGGAAAAATGTGCAACAGTTTGCTTAGGATTCTGAAATCAGAGGCAGATCATTATTATTATTATTATTATTATTATTATTATTATTATTATTATTATTAATACCTAAAGGTAGCTGACATTTTTGGTAAGCTTGGGAAAACTAAGTTTTCTTAGTGCTTTCTGATATGTGCGTGTGGTTCACTCCTTTTTAATTTCTACTTCACCTCTTAAGTCTCAGCCAATTCTGAGAAGCCAATTTCCCTCATTACCAGCTTCACCTCAGTAACTCTCTACTGCACATCTGTTCTCCGCTGCTTTTTTGCTGTGGCTTTTGTAGTTGTGACTCTTTTTGTCGTAACTAAGAAGATGCTTGGCTTGGTAAAGACAGTATTAAATACAACTGCTCTGGGTTACAGCCACATTTATCCAGCTATGATTCTTCTTACTGAAGCCTGAAGTCACAATACTCCTAGCCTTAAGAATCTTTCTGGCAGCTTATATAGTTGTCTTTAAAGTTAAAAAGCTCTTGAGGACAGATCTTAACCTAAAGGCCCCTATCTCTTTTAGCTACCCCTCTAACAGGACCGTCACAGCTAGAGACTTTTATATTCTAGGCCCCTCAACTTTTGAATTTGCACTCTTAATTTTGAATGCAGATTGTTGTGATAAAAAAAGCTCTAGAATTATTCACATTTTTTCACAACCATCTATCTCACTGATTTATAGCTTTCACTAAACTGTAACTTTGGCGTGCTCACACAGATCATTTATTCACTCCATGAAAACATCCCAGAACATCAACGGTAACTCAACACTAGCAGTTCCCGGCACTACTGAGATGATGTTTTATGAGTCAGTTCCTGTTCAGACTACAGAGATAGAAAGCAGCAGCCATTCCAGACCAACTTATGTGTCAGGAAACACAGAGTACTATGTGCACAAAAGGAAACAGTCAGGGAAACTCAGTTTCTATGCAGAAGTGATGATCATATCAAGAGGTAAGCAGAAACAGAAATTTCAATGACTCCACTTCTACACATTAGTCAGAGGCAACAATCTGGGAAATATCAAAGAAAAAAGTACATTTCAGGAATGGACAGGGTCACTATGGTGGGGGCTGTTGTACAGGAGAGGCTAGAGGTGAGACAGTTGCTAGGGGTGCTTTTTTATAGTTACTCTGTACTGTTTTCTAAGAGATTCTTAGAACTTTATTTCCATCGGCTTGCCAAGCACCACCAGCTGAGCTGATCACTCAACCACAGTATGAACTAACTACCAAAGAAGACCTAACATCCGTGTGGGTTTTACCAATCTTGTCCATTACTGTATCAGGAAGGAAACTCTGCAAGTTTTCTAATTCAAAGGTATTGTAAAGTAGTCTGCTACGCTCAATGGACAAACTGGAGTTAGGAAACCCAGGAGCTGAATTTCAGAGCTTACTGAAATGTTACTGAAGATGAGATACAAACAGAGCAACCCTCGGTAGGGAAGTCAGACTGCAGCAGTAAACGTGCAGCTGAGGAAAATATCTCAGAGTCAACCCAAAACTCGCAAGCTGTTTACTGAAGGGCTTCTACCTTGCTTCCTCCTAACATCTCCCTATGTAGGCTGGGCTAGTCTGAAACCTGAGCTCCTCCTGCCTCAGCCTCCCAAGTGCTGGGATTGTAAGTGTTTGCCATTATGCCCAGATCATATTTAAAAGTATCCCTTAAATAATTAAATGAACATATTGTCTTTTGAAGAGGAAGGTCAACCTCTAGGTGTTTTATCTCACAGATATATATATATATATATTGTAACAGTATGCTAAGATTCTAAAACTTTATACACATATGCACAGGTTTATTGTTGTATATTCATAACAGGTTTATAACACACACAGGATAGCATCCCAAAAGTCCATCCTTATGTGAAGGCAAAATAAACCCAGGTACTCCCAAACCGTAAACAGGAGTAATGCTCTGCCTGAGACCCTCCCTTCAAAACAACGAGACAGAACTCCATGGACCAGTGTAGTTAAACAGCAGCAGCAACCAGCAAACCTAGGAAGCGTTCTGCAGCATTCACTTAGCTATCTGGATTCAGAATTTTTTTTTTTTTTTTGGTTCTTTTTTTCGGAGCTGGGGACCGAACCCAGGGCCTTGCGCTTCCTAGGTAAGCACTCTACCACTGAGCTAAATCCCCAGCCCCGCTATCTGGATTCAAAAACCAAGTTTTAAGTCAGGGATTTAATCCCAGCACTTGGGAAGAAGCAGCAGGTAGATTTCTGAGTTTGAGACCAGCCTGGTCTACATAGTAAATTTAAATTCCAGGCTGGCCAGCAATACACAGGGAGATCTTCCCTCAATCAATCACAATCAAGCAGTAAGTAAGTAAAAATCAATTTATATTGTCAAAGACTATATTCCTAGTACTTGGGAGAACTAAACAGTAAGATTTTAAGACCATCCTGGACTACATACTATATTCAAAGTCACCCAGGCTACACTCAACACCCTTTCACAAAACACAAACAAAACCAAAAATCAGATTATAATAAGTGGCTGTATTAATGAGGCAAGGTCTCATTCTGTATCCCTGGCTGATCTACATAGACCAAGCTGGTCTTTTAGTTTGGTTTGAGTTTTTTGTTTTTGTTTTTGTTTTTGGTTTTGGTTTTTTGGGTTTTTTTGTTTTGTTTTGTTTTGTTTTGTTTTTTTGCTGCTGTTGTTTTTTTGAGATGGGGTGACTTTGTGTCTTCTCTGTCCTGAAATCCACTCTGTAGACTAGATTGGCTTTGAATTCACAGAGATCTGCCTGCCTCTGCCTCTGGAGTGCTAGGATTAAAGGTGTGTACCACCATGCCCTGTACGGCACATTAATAATAAAGGTTCAGATTCCTGCTGGTTACCCTTGACTAAATGCCACATGGCTTTTAGGGAAAAAATATTTACTTATTGAGAAAAAAAGGATGCTTCCAACTTATTTTCCCTGAAGTTAGTCAAGGATAGTCCCTTGCCTGACTAAGAGCTTGTAGATAGAATCACTCATAAACATTACTGTTAATTAAAAAAAAAAAAAAAAAAAGATGGTGGCCAGTGTACAAAGTCCTGCTGGGAAACCCACACCAGCTTCATTCGAGGCTGTACCTGGAGCCTCACTCGGCCACTCAGCCCAGACGCTGGGTCAGCGCCCCACCAGTGCTGCTATCTGAAGCCTATGTCACACTGCTCCTCAGAAAAAAAGGATAGGACCTCTGAATAACATCCAGTCACAGGACAGCACTGTAACTCTGAACTTCAAACAAGTCAGCCCTCAAAGTGAAAATGGAGAGAGAATGAGACCTGGTGAGAGGAAGGATCAAAAGAGGGGGCAGCAGTGAACGGAAGGGAAGGGAAAGGGGGAAGAAAGCTATTAACACAGAAAGTGAGTTAGGGGAATGAAAGGAGAGGTTAGAGCATACAAAGCCAGAGAGAAGGGAAGAACTCTGCCCCCTGCCAAGTTGAGAGGACACGCTGTAAAGGGACAGGGCCATCCCTCCCAACAAGCCTGATAAAGCTACTTCCCAGGTCAGGTCCCCTACCAGCACAGCCCCTGAAAGACAGGTTCCACCAGCCTCCCAGACCATTAGATTGGGCTCTGTGGGAACGCTGACGTCTTGATGGTTCAGTCAAAGGCCCCTATAGCTTAATGTGCTGGCAATTTAACTAAGCACTCCTGACTCCTGATGAACACTCAGTCGGCCCTCTTTGCTGCACCATGAAAGCCACTTTTCTAACCCACACGGAGAGCCACAGCTCTGTGAATGCAGCCAGCAGCTCTCTTAACAGACAACAGCAAATTTGAATTCACACCTGCGGTACCTATGCCTAGCACCCCAGCAGCACTCTCTCACCCCCTCTTCTAACATTTCTAAAGGGCTAAGCATTAAGGATAATAAAGACTAGATGAAACAAATGCTAAGTGACAATTTTCTGTCACTGTTAGCACCCACAAAGGACACTTGACATGTAAAAAGACAGAGAGTTCAAAGCGGTTAGTGGCTCCAGTGAAACTAGAAACTAATAGCATAAATAAAACCTGAATTTTCCAGGGGGCGCTTGACAGAAAAGACAGGACTGCTTCATAGCACCAACAAAGCCAGGTTCCACCAGCCTCCCAGAGTATTAGATTGGCTTTGTAGAAAGAAGAAAAAAAAAACAAAAACAAAAAAAAAAACAAACAAGAACCCAGAGATTTCTATATTATACTTTTCCTTTTTTTTTTTTTTTTTTTTTTTTTTGGAGACACAGTCTTGCTATGTAGCCTAGTCTGGCCTTGAGCTTGCATTCTTTTTAACTTTAGCTTCCTGACCAAACGTAGCTACTTATTCTGAGTAACTAGATTCTTCATTTTGTGGCTTTCTTAATATCTTACTGTTGCATAAATTTTAGGACAGTGTTTGAAGAGACTTCTGAAGGTCTGCCTACCCAAACCAGCCCTACCCCCACCTACTGCCACCTGGAAAATTCACCATGGATGAGTCATCTCGGTGGGTGAGTATGTATGCACTATGATTTAGAGATCATGTACAATTTTAGCTTATAATATTCGCCTTCTATTTGTGGCAGCTGACACAGTAGTTTTCAATGTAAAGGCAGTGATAGGATAGTTTCCCTTTTAAAGAAAAAATTCAAGTTAAAAACATTATTACTGGGGTTGGGGATTTAGCTCAGTGGTAGAGCGCTTGCCTAGCAAGAGCAAGGCCCTGGGTTCGGTTCCCAGCTCCGAAAAAAAAAAAAAAAAAAAAAACGTTATTACTAGTATGTGTGTCTGCACTCCAGTACCCATGTATCATATAGCACAGTAGAAGTCAGAGGATAATCTGTGGGAGTCAGTTCTCTGTTTCTACTGTGAGTCCTGGGATCAAATTCTTCAAGTTTTAAAAACAGAGATGAAAGGTGGGCTGTGGTGGTGCATGTCCTTAATCCCAGAACTTGGGAGGGGCAGAGACAGGTGAATCTCTGTGAGTTCGAGGTCAGCCTGGTCTACAGAGCAAGTTCTAGGACAGCCAGTGCTACACAAAGAAACCCTGCCTCAAACAAAATAATAATAAAAAATAATAATAGTCCTGTAATAATGGTCAGACCAAGAATAAGCTAACGCCTCTGAAATGTTCCTTGGTGCCAAAGCTCATGGGTACAGCATTTTTAAAGATAACACTCACAATTACATCAGCATTCAAGGGGTTGGAGTAGCCTTATAACATTTGTCCTTTTGCTGAGCTTAGCAGTATTTTCCACACAATATGCAACAATTAATTCGATTTACACTTCTTCTAGTCATTTTAGTTTTATGTTTTAGCTTGCACGAACATTAATTATTTTGGTTAACATCTGGACCATGGCCAGGGTAGATGTCCTCCTGGTAGATGTGGTTACTGGAGGGTAGAAGGCTGAGGAGTCTCTAGGCATGCACAAAATAGTTAGGACAAGATGTCATTACCCTAGTCACTTCAGAGTCACTTTAAAGGTGACTGGAGAGATGGCTCAGTGGTTAAGGGCACTGGCTACTCTTCTAGAGGGCCCAAATTAGAAGATTCCCAGCATCCACTAGGCAGCTCCCAACAGTTTTTAAGTTCAGTTCCAGGGAATCCAATGCCCTCTTCTGCACTCCATGAGCACCAGACATGCATATGATACACAGACATACATACATACAGCAGAACAGCCATACACATGAAAAAAAAGTCTTTAATGAAAACTGTCTTAAACATCTGACTGGTTTCTTTTTTTCACTTGAAAAAGTTTGTCCCAGTAATTTCATAGCCACCCGGACAGTGATGAATCAACTATCCTAATTCAAGAGTCAGCAGGGCCAGAAGGCTGAGGCTGCCTTCTGACTGGGATCTGCCGTTAGCTAGACAGTGGGCTTTGCGGGAACAGCTGAGTGAAGAAGATTCACAATGGCTGGAGCATCCAGGAGGCTACTACTGACATCAGGGAAGCATCAAGTGTAGACTTAATGACTGAGACAGGCATATTCCTAGAGTGTCTGCTCCTCGCACATCTCACCAACTGCTCCCTGCCTCCAGTTCTGATGCTGAAATGAATGTGGACAACATCTAGGACATCTCCAGGTTTTCCTCCTCCCAGAAATTTCTATGGCTCAACTGTTCACCGTTCCTGTTCTCTTCCCATTGAGCATGTCTAGATAGTTTTCAAATGTGATACGTTTTCTAGCCAATGCTCTTGGGACTAAGTAACAATTCTTGAGCACAAGTCATCAGGGAACTAAATAATGATAGGCCTCTCTGAATAAAAAAATCGTTTACTCCCTAATGAGTACATTCAGGTAAAGCAAACCATCCTCTCACTATGACTACCAACACTGCCTCAAGCCATCTTTAATTAAGAGTTCAGAAAACTATTAATCACTCATGCTGTCTGCTGTCCAAAGGTCAGACTCAAACCATTTATCTTCTTTGTTTTAGATACGAGGATCTTACCAGTTGTACATATTCGGCTATGAGGCCTAAATCAGTCCCCGTGTTCCTCTACTTATGATGGGCTGACACCCTGACAAACCCTATCTTGAATGTGTTTGAAACACCATGAGAAAAAAGTTGTACAAAACTATTCAAAAAGCACATTCTACAGTAAAGTGTTGAGAGGCAGGTATAGTGTCTCATGGCTAAAATCCTGGCACTTGGGAAGTAGAAGCAGGAGGACCAGACGTTTAAGCCTAGCCTCAGCTATATGGCAATTTGAGGTCAGTCTGTTCAAGATGAGACTATTATTTTTTAAAAGATCTCATTTAAAAGAAAAAGAAAAAAGGGGGGTGCATGTAGCAGGGAGTAGTATAGAAAATCTCTTGTAATTTACTGAACATTATACTAAGGGGAAAAAAGAAAGAATGGTTATATGGGTAAAACTTTGTCCCGCTATAAAGTAGAAAAATGTTGAACCCTGGTAGATAGGGTACCGATATTCCACATTTCCTAAAGCCTTCCTGTTGTTGAACCCTTTTATTCAGGTCTCAAGGGGGCATGAACTTTTGCATAAGAGGCTAGGGAGTCAGCTCCTATCCAACGCTCCCATCCTGCGGTCTTTAATGGCTGACTCCCATTTTATAGCCAAGCCAATTAGTTGCCTTGGACAAATGTAGGAGCTTTGAGGACTGGGACACAGTACTCAGGTTAGCTTGAGGAAAACAGGAAGTCTCTTCTGTCTAAAAAGCTTTACCCAGGCACCAAAGGTCAGAAATATGAGGGCTGACCTTCACAGCTCCATAGAGTTCCTGCAACAACAGCAAGGCCTGAATCTCACTGTAGCCAGACCTGTGGCTGAACAAGACAGGGAAATGTCAAAAATAACTATTCGATTCTCATCCAATGTAGTGAGCAGTAATGCGGACTTCTACCTCTGACAGCTCCAAGGACTAACTAACTCCTTAAGGCCTGAGACAGTTTCCAGTAACAATCTTGCTGTCAAAGGGTCCCGGGTAGGAAGCTGTGAGCCCCAGTCTGCCCTGTTACTGGTTTACTGCAAATGCTTCAAAGAATCAACTCGTGGTGACAGAGAAAGAGTATAGGATGATGAAATGTGTGCTTATTTGCATATGAAATACAAACAGGTGTGTGATCTCAGGCCTCTACATCTTGATCATGGGTTGATTAGTAACTAATTCTAAAGATGGGGGGAGGGGCCTCTAAGTGTAAATGATACTTCAGCAAAAGTTCCTAACTTTCACCTCCTTTAAAAAAAATTGCTACATCTCAAAATACACCTCCTCCAGTAATTGTAATGTCCTGCTTTGGAGCACTTCAAATCTCATATAGCTTCATATTAATTATATCTCTGTGAAGAGGGTACAGGCCATGACAAGAAGGGAGTGACAAAGATGAAGGGCTCAAAAAATACCAGTCTAAGCCCAATTCTTTTGACTTTTTTAAGTCTACCTTATTTTATTTTGGAGACAGTGTTACTACATGGCCCAAGCTTGGCTCAAATTCAGTCTGCAACCCACCTGGAACTAGAAATTTCCCTTATCACTGGAATTGCAACATTGTTGAGGTTGTTCTGTATTGCAATGCTAAATACTGACCATGGTTTCCCCCCACCCAGAATGAGGAAATCTTCAGCTAAGCAAAATAGTGTTCATTAATTTAAAACTATTGGTTGAATAATATTCCTATAGCTGGGCACAAGAGAGAGAGGTGGAGTTTTGGTCCCTGGGCTTGGGGTCTGAGGCAGGACCAGACTGGGAAAAAGAGAAGAAGGTAGAGGGGAGGAAAAGAGGTCATGAGGTGGGTGAGTTATGAAAACATGGTGATGAGGGTTGGCCAATGAAAGCTGCAAGAACTGCCTAGATGGAACATGGAAAGTAGTAGCTCAGGGTTACTGGTAGGGAAGTAGACATCATAGCTATCTGCCCAGCTCTAGTGCTCCTAAGACGTATTATACATATAAAAGCTTTGTGTCTTGTATTTTTTATCTGGGAACAACAACAACAAACTAATGTGAGGTAGAAACTCAGGTTTGAGATTAAATTAGTACCACAGCAAACATCTTTTTCCACATGGTGCTGCGATCCAGCCTCATGCGGGTCATGTGCATGTGTGGCAAGCACTCTGACAGTGAGCTACCTTACTAATCTTTGGCTCCGCTCCATATAAGGAAAACCTTGTGTCTTGAATGCTGGAAGGCCAGCCCTAGTGTTTATCACAGCCTGTGTTTAGGAAGACACACCAACATTTTTTTTTTCTCCTGACAATGAACTCTTAAGTTCTCAACCAATGAGAATAACATGTGGGGGTGGCAATGGTGAATGGAAGTGGAAAAATTCCAAAAGAACTCTCAGCCTACTTAACTGTCCTGACAGCTCCCAGTGACTGGGAGAGGGAGGATAGGAGGAAAACCTGTTTCTTTCCAGAGGAGGCAGAATCAGTTCACCAGCTGAAATATGATCAGAAATTTGGAAAACTTTATTTAACAGGAAAAAAATTGATGTGCCCCAAGGCATCTAATATCTAACAATTCTTAGGTTCCTGCAGAGACACTTAAGAACCTCTGTGGCACCCCATGGTGGTGGCACTCACCATTAGCACTGAGGAGGCAGAGGCAGAGGCAGAGGCAGAGGCAGAGGCAGAGGCAGAGGCAGAGGCAGAGGCAGAGGCAGAGGCAGAGGCAGAGGCAGAGGCAGAGGCAGAGGCAGAGGCAGAGGCAGAGGCAGAGGCAGAGGCAGAGGCAGAGGCAGAGGCAGAGGCAGAGGCAGAGGCAGAGGCAGAGGCAGAGGCAGAGGCAGAGGCAGAGGCAGAGGCAGAGGCAGAGGCAGAGGCAGAGGCAGAGGCAGAGGCAGAGGCAGAGGCAGAGGCAGAGGCAGAGGCAGAGGCAGAGGCAGAGGCAGAGGCAGAGGCAGAGGCAGAGGCAGAGGCAGAGGCAGAGGCAGAGGCAGAGGCAGAGGCAGAGGCAGAGGCAGAGGCAGAGGCAGAGGCAGAGGCAGAGGCAGAGGCAGAGGCAGAGGCAGAGGCAGAGGCAGAGGCAGAGGCAGAGGCAGAGGCAGAGGCAGAGGCAGAGGCAGAGGCAGAGGCAGAGGCAGAGGCAGAGGCAGAGGCAGAGGCAGAGGCAGAGGCAGAGGCAGAGGCAGAGGCAGAGGCAGAGGCAGAGGCAGAGGCAGAGGCAGAGGCAGAGGCAGAGGCAGAGGCAGAGGCAGAGGCAGAGGCAGAGGCAGAGGCAGAGGCAGAGGCAGAGGCAGAGGCAGAGGCAGAGGCAGAGGCAGAGGCAGAGGCAGAGGCAGAGGCAGAGGCAGAGGCAGAGGCAGAGGCAGAGGCAGAGGCAGAGGCAGAGGCAGAGGCAGAGGCAGAGGCAGAGGCAGAGGCAGAGGCAGAGGCAGAGGCAGAGGCAGAGGCAGAGGCAGAGGCAGAGGCAGAGGCAGAGGCAGAGGCAGAGGCAGAGGCAGAGGCAGAGGCAGAGGCAGAGGCAGAGGCAGAGGCAGAGGCAGAGGCAGAGGCAGAGGCAGAGGCAGAGGCAGAGGCAGAGGCAGAGGCAGAGGCAGAGGCAGAGGCAGAGGCAGAGGCAGAGGCAGAGGCAGAGGCAGAGGCAGAGGCAGAGGCAGAGGCAGAGGCAGAGGCAGAGGCAGAGGCAGAGGCAGAGGCAGAGGCAGAGGCAGAGGCAGAGGCAGAGGCAGAGGCAGAGGCAGAGGCAGAGGCAGAGGCAGAGGCAGAGGCAGAGGCAGAGGCAGAGGCAGAGGCAGAGGCAGAGGCAGAGGCAGAGGCAGAGGCAGAGGCAGAGGCAGAGGCAGAGGCAGAGGCAGAGGCAGAGGCAGAGGCAGAGGCAGAGGCAGAGGCAGAGGCAGAGGCAGAGGCAGAGGCAGAGGCAGAGGCAGAGGCAGAGGCAGAGGCAGAGGCAGAGGCAGAGGCAGAGGCAGAGGCAGAGGCAGAGGCAGAGGCAGAGGCAGAGGCAGAGGCAGAGGCAGAGGCAGAGGCAGAGGCAGAGGCAGAGGCAGAGGCAGAGGCAGAGGCAGAGGCAGAGGCAGAGGCAGAGGCAGAGGCAGAGGCAGAGGCAGAGGCAGAGGCAGAGGCAGAGGCAGAGGCAGAGGCAGAGGCAGAGGCAGAGGCAGAGGCAGAGGCAGAGGCAGAGGCAGAGGCAGAGGCAGAGGCAGAGGCAGAGGCAGAGGCAGAGGCAGAGGCAGAGGCAGAGGCAGAGGCAGAGGCAGAGGCAGAGGCAGAGGCAGAGGCAGAGGCAGAGGCAGAGGCAGAGGCAGAGGCAGAGGCAGAGGCAGAGGCAGAGGCAGAGGCAGAGGCAGAGGCAGAGGCAGAGGCAGAGGCAGAGGCAGAGGCAGAGGCAGAGGCAGAGGCAGAGGCAGAGGCAGAGGCAGAGGCAGAGGCAGAGGCAGAGGCAGAGGCAGAGGCAGAGGCAGAGGCAGAGGCAGAGGCAGAGGCAGAGGCAGAGGCAGAGGCAGAGGCAGAGGCAGAGGCAGAGGCAGAGGCAGAGGCAGAGGCAGAGGCAGAGGCAGAGGCAGAGGCAGAGGCAGAGGCAGAGGCAGAGGCAGAGGCAGAGGCAGAGGCAGAGGCAGAGGCAGAGGCAGAGGCAGAGGCAGAGGCAGAGGCAGAGGCAGAGGCAGAGGCAGAGGCAGAGGCAGAGGCAGAGGCAGAGGCAGAGGCAGAGGCAGAGGCAGAGGCAGAGGCAGAGGCAGAGGCAGAGGCAGAGGCAGAGGCAGAGGCAGAGGCAGAGGCAGAGGCAGAGGCAGAGGCAGAGGCAGAGGCAGAGGCAGAGGCAGAGGCAGAGGCAGAGGCAGAGGCAGAGGCAGAGGCAGAGGCAGAGGCAGAGGCAGAGGCAGAGGCAGAGGCAGAGGCAGAGGCAGAGGCAGAGGCAGAGGCAGAGGCAGAGGCAGAGGCAGAGGCAGAGGCAGAGGCAGAGGCAGAGGCAGAGGCAGAGGCAGAGGCAGAGGCAGAGGCAGAGGCAGAGGCAGAGGCAGAGGCAGAGGCAGAGGCAGAGGCAGAGGCAGAGGCAGAGGCAGAGGCAGAGGCAGAGGCAGAGGCAGAGGCAGAGGCAGAGGCAGAGGCAGAGGCAGAGGCAGAGGCAGAGGCAGAGGCAGAGGCAGAGGCAGAGGCAGAGGCAGAGGCAGAGGCAGAGGCAGAGGCAGAGGCAGAGGCAGAGGCAGAGGCAGAGGCAGAGGCAGAGGCAGAGGCAGAGGCAGAGGCAGAGGCAGAGGCAGAGGCAGAGGCAGAGGCAGAGGCAGAGGCAGAGGCAGAGGCAGAGGCAGAGGCAGAGGCAGAGGCAGAGGCAGAGGCAGAGGCAGAGGCAGAGGCAGAGGCAGAGGCAGAGGCAGAGGCAGAGGCAGAGGCAGAGGCAGAGGCAGAGGCAGAGGCAGAGGCAGAGGCAGAGGCAGAGGCAGAGGCAGAGGCAGAGGCAGAGGCAGAGGCAGAGGCAGAGGCAGAGGCAGAGGCAGAGGCAGAGGCAGAGGCAGAGGCAGAGGCAGAGGCAGAGGCAGAGGCAGAGGCAGAGGCAGAGGCAGAGGCAGAGGCAGAGGCAGAGGCAGAGGCAGAGGCAGAGGCAGAGGCAGAGGCAGAGGCAGAGGCAGAGGCAGAGGCAGAGGCAGAGGCAGAGGCAGAGGCAGAGGCAGAGGCAGAGGCAGAGGCAGAGGCAGAGGCAGAGGCAGAGGCAGAGGCAGAGGCAGAGGCAGAGGCAGAGGCAGAGGCAGAGGCAGAGGCAGAGGCAGAGGCAGAGGCAGAGGCAGAGGCAGAGGCAGAGGCAGAGGCAGAGGCAGAGGCAGAGGCAGAGGCAGAGGCAGAGGCAGAGGCAGAGGCAGAGGCAGAGGCAGAGGCAGAGGCAGAGGCAGAGGCAGAGGCAGAGGCAGAGGCAGAGGCAGAGGCAGAGGCAGAGGCAGAGGCAGAGGCAGAGGCAGAGGCAGAGGCAGAGGCAGAGGCAGAGGCAGAGGCAGAGGCAGAGGCAGAGGCAGAGGCAGAGGCAGAGGCAGAGGCAGAGGCAGAGGCAGAGGCAGAGGCAGAGGCAGAGGCAGAGGCAGAGGCAGAGGCAGAGGCAGAGGCAGAGGCAGAGGCAGAGGCAGAGGCAGAGGCAGAGGCAGAGGCAGAGGCAGAGGCAGAGGCAGAGGCAGAGGCAGAGGCAGAGGCAGAGGCAGAGGCAGAGGCAGAGGCAGAGGCAGAGGCAGAGGCAGAGGCAGAGGCAGAGGCAGAGGCAGAGGCAGAGGCAGAGGCAGAGGCAGAGGCAGAGGCAGAGGCAGAGGCAGAGGCAGAGGCAGAGGCAGAGGCAGAGGCAGAGGCAGAGGCAGAGGCAGAGGCAGAGGCAGAGGCAGAGGCAGAGGCAGAGGCAGAGGCAGAGGCAGAGGCAGAGGCAGAGGCAGAGGCAGAGGCAGAGGCAGAGGCAGAGGCAGAGGCAGAGGCAGAGGCAGAGGCAGAGGCAGAGGCAGAGGCAGAGGCAGAGGCAGAGGCAGAGGCAGAGGCAGAGGCAGAGGCAGAGGCAGAGGCAGAGGCAGAGGCAGAGGCAGAGGCAGAGGCAGAGGCAGAGGCAGAGGCAGAGGCAGAGGCAGAGGCAGAGGCAGAGGCAGAGGCAGAGGCAGAGGCAGAGGCAGAGGCAGAGGCAGAGGCAGAGGCAGAGGCAGAGGCAGAGGCAGAGGCAGAGGCAGAGGCAGAGGCAGAGGCAGAGGCAGAGGCAGAGGCAGAGGCAGAGGCAGAGGCAGAGGCAGAGGCAGAGGCAGAGGCAGAGGCAGAGGCAGAGGCAGAGGCAGAGGCAGAGGCAGAGGCAGAGGCAGGCAGAGGCAGAGGCAGAGGCAGAGGCAGAGGCAGAGGCAGAGGCAGAGGCAGAGGCAGAGGCAGAGGCAGAGGCAGAGGCAGAGGCAGAGGCAGAGGCAGAGGCAGAGGCAGAGGCAGAGGCAGAGGCAGAGGCAGAGGCAGAGGCAGAGGCAGAGGCAGAGGCAGAGGCAGAGGCAGAGGCAGAGGCAGAGGCAGAGGCAGAGGCAGAGGCAGAGGCAGAGGCAGAGGCAGAGGCAGAGGCAGAGGCAGAGGCAGAGGCAGAGGCAGAGGCAGAGGCAGAGGCAGAGGCAGAGGCAGAGGCAGAGGCAGAGGCAGAGGCAGAGGCAGAGGCAGAGGCAGAGGCAGAGGCAGAGGCAGAGGCAGAGGCAGAGGCAGAGGCAGAGGCAGAGGCAGAGGCAGAGGCAGAGGCAGAGGCAGAGGCAGAGGCAGAGGCAGAGGCAGAGGCAGAGGCAGAGGCAGAGGCAGAGGCAGAGGCAGAGGCAGAGGCAGAGGCAGAGGCAGAGGCAGAGGCAGAGGCAGAGGCAGAGGCAGAGGCAGAGGCAGAGGCAGAGGCAGAGGCAGAGGCAGAGGCAGAGGCAGAGGCAGAGGCAGAGGCAGAGGCAGAGGCAGAGGCAGAGGCAGAGGCAGGTGGATCTCTGTGAGTTCCAGGTCAGTCTAGTCTGGTCTGGTCTACAGAGCAAGTTCCAGGACAGCCAGGACTACACAGAGAAACCTTGTCTCAAAAACAAAAAACAAAACAAACAAACGAAAAAAACCCCTGTTTTAGGCACATTGCAATTTTGTGGTTGAAGCTGTTTTAAAATCACCTCTTAGGACTGATTTCACTGAGCTGGCTGGAAGCAGTTCGTTTTTCCCATCTCAGCCACCCTAGAGAGGCTCTCCAGAGTGCTGTACCAGTTTCTACATTAACACAAACCAGCTGAGGACACCTTCCTAAGTTCTCAACAATTCCCTAAACTGCTTTTTACTGTACAAAATCCCCAGAGGTCCAATTTTGTTTTCTGAAGTCAAACGAATACAATACAAATTGGTTTGGTCACTTTGATTCTTTACAGAAAACAAAAGATTTGATGTTTTAACAGTATCAATATATTTTTAAGGAATACAAAAAATAAATAAATCACCAAATCATTCCTCCATATAAACCCAAAATACACTTTTCTGGCTTCTCGGGAAATCAAAATAAAATAGCCTAATATTTAAACAAAGTGTAAGTGCTTTGTTTATGGTGTGTACCTGTAAACCCAGTACTTGGAAGGTAGAGACAGGAGGATGAGGTGTTTAATGCCTTGACTCAGCTATATGAGAACAGAAGCCAGCCTGGACTACATTCAAGACTATCTCCTCAAAATCAAAACCAGAAACACACACACACACACACACCCTTCACATACAGCAAAGTTAAACAATCTTACTCAGAGAGAAGTTGGGTAGAAAAAAAAATTGAGCTGAAAAAAATCCATCTTAAAATTTACATCTTACTCAACATTCCATATCATAGTTTGGTGCTAATTCTCTTTACTAACTTCCCACATTAAAACCCCTGTCCTTAGTTTGATTTGGCTTTCACTCTACGGTTAGGGGTATTTTTTGCAAGACACTCTGAGGTCTCTAAAGGACAATGTGCTGAGAATATTCCAGTCTCCATGCAGACAGAAGAAAGCATATATCTCTCATCCTGTCATTCTATCCAGTCAAATGGGATACAAGAAAATAACACACTGTTGGGTATGTCTCTTCTAGAATAAAAACAAAAATTACTTCAGAGTCTCCTTATCATACTGTTCCCACTTCCCCAAAACAGTCTGCCTCTTAATGGCTCTCTAGAGCATACAATGTCTCAGCTAGACACTCAAGCTTTTCCCCAACAGGTCCCAACTTAAAGCTACAACTCTCCACCCTAGACAGGCCCAGTAAGCACTCCTTGGAGTTCAAGGCTCGGCTCTTTTTCCTCATATTCCTCTTTTCATGTCCTCACTCAACTCTCTCCGGTTTCACCTCAACAGGTGTACACTCGGATCCTGCGCCCTTAGCAAGAGGCCGGAGTTCACTGTGCCCACACCTACAAAACACCGGGTCACCCTGCCACTCCCAACAAGCTCGACCCTACACAGAAACCGCGGAGCCTCAGAAACCGCAGCCTAAGGGGAAGAAATCCAGCAGCTTCCGGCGGACATCCCTGGAGACAGGGTGGGGCGAGCCCCGCTCCGCTCCCAGCCCGCGGACTCCCTAGCCCAGAGCGCCGGGCAGACTGCGGGAGACACTCAGTCCGCCCCAGTGCGCCGGGCGATGGCAGCAGTGAGATTCTCTTTCCTTAGGGGCCGCGCGCCCCAACCCGCCGCTCCGCGGGTCTCGCCAGCTCTCACCGCGCAGTCGCCCGTGTCTCACCGCGCCCCAGCCCAGACTGGCCACCACGCTCCAACCCCACAGCCCTCACCTCTCTGTTCCACGAAGCGGCCGCTTGCTGACCGTGTCCGGACTGAAGAAGACCGGACCCGACTACGCTAATAGCGCCGCACCTGCCCCGAGCCACTGAGCCGCAGCGGCACGCTTGACGTCACCCGAGCCTCAAGCGCTGGAAGCCCGGAGTCACCTGATCTCCCTGGCAACGCGTGAGGGGGCGGGACCAAGCGAGGGCGGCGTCATAGCACAGCCCCGCCCCTCCGCTTCTCCCGGTCTTCGCACGGACTCACCCTGCCACCAGGCTCCCACTCCCAAGCATGCTCGGGCGGGTTTCTCTCCGGGTCCTTGCGAGCACGCCGCCCCAGGTCGCTAAGACCGAAGCCTGGGAAAAAGGGCGGTTTGGCACACAGCATGTCGGGCTGCTGTGAGCTGCTGCTGCCGCCTGGCCTCTTCTCCGCTGCTAGGTTCAGGGGCCTACTATAGAGCTGCAAATGAGAGCTGCGGCTGATGACTAAGTTGCACTTTGGCTACTTCCCATAAACCTTGCTGCAGTAGTGTGACCAATGCACAAGAATGTAACAAGACAAATTGCAAGAATTTGAAGGTTGGAACCAGTGTCCAGGCCAGGACCTCTTGTTCCTCAAGTCCCCTATTGCCACGGGGAGAGAAATTTCTGAACCGGTCCTACTTGGAAAAAAAAAAAGTAAAGCTTAATTTTTCACTTTGGAAACTGGTTTTTTCTGGGCTGGGCTGTAATATGTATTTCAGTGGTTGATGCTTGCGAAGCATGTGCAAACCTAGATTGACTCCCTGAACCTGCCTAGAGAGGGGGAAAGCGGTCCAAAGTCCTAGCGTTGATTGCTATACCGGTATCTTTACACCTTTGTCACTACCCAGTCTTAACAAATAGACCATGAAAATGTAAAGAAATGAGATGAAAATGAAACACCCCACGGGGGAGGGGCTCACTCTTGCTGCCTTCCACCTCAGCTTTAGTCTCCTACTCCCTCAATCTCCAAAAGAGGTTTTCTGTCCTCCCTGCCTTTCACACAATAGGATCTTTGACCAAGAAGTTAATTTACAACTAACTTAGAGACCAGGCTGATTAAGATACATTGCATTGGAAAATCAAGAATACATAGGTAGTACGACAATATCTTTTGTTTTGTTTTTCACGACAGGGTTTCTCTGTGTAAAAGAGCGAGAACCTTGGCTGTCCTGGAACTTGCTCTGTAGACCAGGCTGGCTTCAAACTCAAGATCCTCTGCCTCCAGAGAGCTGGGATTAAAAGTATGCGCCACTACCGCCCGGCCATTTTCTCAGTTTATTTTATTCATTACATATTAATTTTGAAACAGGACCTCATGCTTCCCAGGCTGGCTCTGAACTCCCTATGTAGCTGAGGATGGCAAATTTCTGATCCTCCTGTTTCTACCCCAAGTGCTAGGATTACAGGTGAGTGAAATTATTCCTGGTTTTATTTGCTAAGGATCAAATTCATGCTGGGTAAGAACCCCACCAGCAAGTACCTCCTAGTTTCTACATTTAGGTTTCATGTTTTGTCTGGTTAATAGCATATACATGGAAGAAAGACAGCTGTGAAAAGCAGAGAAGCACCACAGCTTTATTATGAAAGAGCTAAAGGAGAAAGGAGAAAGGAGATTGGAAACAGAGCCCTGGACTATAATCCCAGCATAAAAGGATGTGGGAGGTAAGAGGGTCATCACAGATTCAAGGTCAGCCTGGGCTCCAGAATGAGACCCTAGTTTGTTTGTCTTAATAAAAAAAAAGAAAGAAAGAAAACTTGAGTCCAGGAGGAGAACAGTGAGGAGGAAGTGGGTACAGGGCAGAAGCAGGAAGGCCTGGGGTGTCTAGCAGAACTGAGGAGACCTCCAACTAGACAACAAGTCAGATCCAGAATGAGGGGAGAGAGTTGGGCCAGAATGAGCTTTGAGGGATCCTGAGGGATAGGGGAAGGGAGAAGTGGGCAGTGGTTTTGGCAGTGCTGAAAGGGAAGAGGAGGTAAAGGCAAGCTAAGAGCATCACAGGGCAGCTGAGAGGCTGCAAGAGGAAGGCCTGAAAAGAAGAAACAGGGTCAGCAAGATGATGACGTGGCTTCAGGGTCACATGATAGGCTGACAGAGAAGAGCAGCATTGTTCCTTAGCCTCTGAGGACTAAAGGTCATCCAAGTGTACCCCCAAAACTATCTCTGGAACATCATGTGGTTTGAGCCACCACTCTGCAGAACTATGAGGCAGGGGGAAAGCAGATCCGGGTAGATCCATAACTGCATCCCGACAGCACTCATCAAGACACCCTGTCCATTCGTCTAGAGAACCCTGACTAATATAATACCAGCTTTGTCTTTTTGTCTGGAACATTTCTAGGCCCTTGCTATCATCATGTCTCCTTGTCTCCACTCTGGTGAGAGAAGTGGAGATGAGGAAGAAGTGCACTGCCTTGAAGAGAAGAGCTTTATGACATCTGCTTAAGGCTGGGACATAGGAGGGCTGCTCTGGGGAAGAGAAGGGCATCTTTTTCAATATGGTCTCTGACTACTCCCTTTTTCTGAGTAGGCAGGGTTACAGTGAAGGGATCATTATCAAAGAAAAATCATTACCCTACCTCCATCGCTGATGGAGGGAGCAGCTAGGATGTGAATAAAAAAAACTCAGGGTTGTTGCTGACAGGATCTAAGAACCAGTGATGTGGCCAGCGGGTGGGCACAGCCGCATGCCTTCTCAGATTGAACCATGTCCCAGGATAAACATAAGGCCTTGCGTAGAAGTTGCTGGACTTTCAACAGATTTCTTCACAATAGCAGTGGGTGTTTCTGTCCCTAGGGGAGGGGGGGACAAAGAAGTGCAGTAAAACGTGTTTCGTGGGAGGTCTGCTAACCGCAGAAGTCTCAACATGTGTTCATCCACAGCAGTCATCCAAAGACGATGGGGGCAGCATAGTTCAGTGAAAAGAGTCTCTGCTTTGAGGTTTGCTCACTTGTGAAATTGGGCAAGTCTCACTTCTATCAGCCACATGATGACACCACTTACCTCACAAAACTATCGTAAATTCTACGTAACTCCCAGGGCAAAGAAAATCCAAATTCATAACTTTTTTGCTCTTGTGGTGCCAGGGATCAAATTTGATTCTTCACACAGGCTAGACAAGTGATCTAACGCTGAACTACACTCCCAGAGCCTTCACACTGTCAAAAGCCTATTCCAAAAACCATTCTAGGAGTTATGGATGTAGTTTGGTGGATAGAACGCTTGGCTAGCGGTACATGAGGCCCAGTATTTGACCTAGAACCACATAAACCAGGCACGGTGCTACACACCTATAATCACAGCAGTTCAAATACAAAGACAGAAGGATTCAAAGTTCATCCCAGGCTATAGAGAATTCATGGTGAACATTTTTTTTTTAAATTAAACCGCTTCTTGGACTAGGGGTGTGGCTAAGTTGGTAGAGTGCTTGCCTGGCATGCATGAAGCCCTGGGTTAGATTCAACAGAACTGTACCACAAAAACAGTAAATAGCACCATATAAAACCAGGAGTGGAGATACATACCCATAGGCCCAGGAATTGGGAAGCAGAAGCAGGAACATGGCAACTCTTGTTCAAGGTTGTGTTCAGCTACACAGCAAGTTCCAGGGCAGCCTGGAATACATAAGACCCCATCTCCAAAGGAGAAGGAAGAGAGCTGGTTTCTAATTACCTTGGCTGTGTCTTCCAGATATCCAACACCTACAAGAAGACCATGCAGCATGGGAGTTCCCTGGCCACAGTGAAACTGGATTGTAAACTGAGGGGTTGGGGATTTAGCTCAGTGGTAGAGTGCTTGCCTAGCAAGCACAAGGCCCTGGGTTCCGTCCTCAGTTCCAAAAAAAAAAAAAAAAAACAAAACAAAAAAAAAAAAACCCACCCATGTGTCTGGACCACAAACGGGTGTTTAAAAAAGAATTGTAAATTGCCATATCCTTTGTACCCTCATGGAAGGAATGCCATCCCAGCTACATTGGCTAAGGTCTAGATCAAAGCCTCGGTAACAGTGGGTATTCTGGGTCTCAGCACATCTGCATCAGGGACTCCATGAATGAACAGATAAAGGGATAGGCTAAGGTAACTGAATTACAGTGATGTGAGGTCAGCCTAATGATCCTTTATTGAGTGAATGAAGGAGTGGATGAATGATTCAACACATAAGCAAAGATGACAGAATGGTAAGACAGCCAGAAGACCAACCTAAGCGGGCTGTGAAAACCAGGAAGTTCTGGGAAAAGAGAGGCCAAACAGATCGCAGAGGGGTTTTTGAGATAATGGATTCTTCTGTTAGGCACACAGGGTGTGGATCTGGAAGGACAGGATTGCAGTGGGACACTGTGACTTACTGACCCTGTGACCTAGAACAAGTTGACTTAACTCCTATGCGATTGTTCCCTAGGTTGTAAAAAGGGAGATAAGGTTGTTAATTGCTTTATAGCAACCCCAAGGATTGATTGGGAAACCTATGGAATCAAAGCCTGGGGCCCAGTAAGTGTTTTATTAAGAGCTAAGCAGAAGAGGCTATCCAGAGTATGGAAAGGAGAAGGAACCACTCAAGCTCCTTGAATAGGGAAATGGGATGGAATGCACTGTTCGGTGGAGAGACATTTGGGAGCAGAATGCAGGTTGGATCAGTTGCGCCATGGCAAAGACACAGACCCAAAGGACAAGGACTGACCAGTAGCTAGAAGCTATCATGCCCAAGAAAGAAAGCCTGCTCCTACCTGTCATGGTCCCTGTATGGGAGTTGGAGCTTGGAACACAGCATCTTCAGTAATTAGTGAATGTCAGTAGGTACAAAAACCGAACATCTTTTTAGAGCTTACAAGGCCACCAGGAAATACTGGGGGGGGGGGGGAATCCTCTTCAGTCGAGCACAGCAAATATTAAAGTCCAGGAGAAATCTCCCAAGACCTGGCTCATTTCAGAGTCACTCCCACTCGTAAGGGAGACAAAAGACGGATGTGAATGTGACCAGACATGTTCAAAACCCAGGGAAGAATGGCCAGAGTTTCCTATGAAGTAGGATTAAAGAAATGAGAGAGAGAGAGAGAGAGAGAGAGAGAGAGAGAGAGAGAGAGAGAGAGAGAGAGAGAAATCACTTCTAGGCTGATAACACATGCCTGTAAACCCAGTACTTGGAGGTGGGGGCAGGAGGATCAGAAGTTTGAGGTCAGCCTCAGCTTCAGAGTTTGAGACTAGCCTGGGCTATACAACCTGTTACCTGTCTCAAAACCAAAGCAAAACTACTGTTTCCTCGTCCAGTTCTCTCATGGAATTTAAAGTGCATGCAAAGGAGAGAAACTCAACGTCACTGTTGGTCTCTGGCCATGGTCTTTTGAGCAGTGGGTATCAGCTCCATGCCTTCCTATCATCTACATTTGCAAATTCTGATCTTCTAGTCACAACTGCCTTAGCTGCAAGTGAGGAAGGACTGGTCAAATCACTTTAAGTGGAAGTGATAATATGTGAATTCCTGAGTCTAAAATTCCAAGCGTCCATCTGAAGGACAGCTGTACCTGGATCCAGGTGAAACCCGACACAGGAATCTCCTCTCTGCTTCTCTCCTGTTTCCTCCCTGTGTCTTCATTCAGGACTCCTCAGGCAGTCAGTCCTTCGGTGTCTGAGTACTTTCTCCCAGCTGAAAGTCTCAGTAGACTAAAGGCTTTCAACGGCACCTGCAAAGCTCCAATGTGAAGTCTTGGGTTTGAATGGTATATGGAACTGGCTTTCTTCTGAATGTGTGGTTGTAGGCAGGAGTGTGAAGCCTCGGCTGGTCCTGTGTTCTCTGAAGCTAGACGACATAAACTCATTCTCCTTAAATTCCTCAGGAGGAAGGAATGGCTTCCCAAGGAAAACAAGTTCAGTAGCTGAAAGTAGGAGCTGACCCCTACAGGCAGGCCGCCAACACTATGAGCATCAGCCCACTGAAAGTTCTAGAAGGCTTATGTCATAGACCATTCTGATAGGCTTCAATTCACTTGAGAATCACTCACCTTCTCTGGTGTTCCAGCGATGGGACAGCCAATGGGGAGGTAACTCCAGCACTCGGAGACAGAGACAAGCCACTGAGAGCGATGGACTGGCATTTGGTTTTATGGAAATGCATCCTTCTCTGAAAGCATAGTTTCTGAGGAAGGCACTTCAAGGAGCACTTAATGCCCTAAGTGTATTTGTACAGCATCTGGGGCTCTCAAGAGGCAGCACATAAATGCATGCATTTCAAATTGTTACCTTCTGAAGCATTGGTTTCTGACGTGGCTGGGCATCCCGATAGTGATTTTAAAAGAGCCAGTCCTGGAGGACATTTTTCTCCTGGGCTGGGTCTCAGCTGACTAAAATAAAGTCCCAACAACTCTGAAACATCTTCCTGCTTTTTAACCTTTTAGCCAGGCACAGTGGCTAAGACGTACTATCAGCACTGGGGAAGTGGAGACAGGAAGATGAGGAGTTCAAGGCCATCCTCGGCTACAGACTGAGTTGGAAACCAGCCTGGGATACATGTGACCCTGTCTTAAAAGAAAGAGAGGCAAATATCTGTTGCTAGGAGCATGGAAATTAAGAGGCAGGGCTGAGGCTGAGATCCAGAGACCCTCACCTGCCTTTCGCTTTAATTTCCTTCTAGCTTGTGGCTGGGGGGTGATTGGGGGTGGAGGGGACTACAGTGAACCCGGAACAAACTTTATGCAAAGAAGGCAACTACTCTATTCAAGCAGCAGCAGGCTGACTGATTTGTTATGGTGGTTTTGAGATAGGGTCTTGCTATTTTGCCCTAGCTGGCTTTGGACTTGGTCTGTAGACCAGGCTGGGCTCAAACTTACGTTAATTTTCTGGATGTCTCCTAAATGTTTCTCACCACCCCACCCCCGTGGGGGGTAGGGGTAGGGGAGGGGGCAGAGAGAGGGAGGGGGAGATGAGGGGGCAGAGAGAGGGAGGGGGAGGGGAGGGGGCAGAGAGGGAAGGAAAGAGGGGGTGAAGGGAAGAGAGGGAAGGAGAGAGGGAGGGGGAGGAGGAAGGGGAGGGAGAGGGGGAGGGAGCGCAGAGGAAAACCCCTCCTCAGTCCCTGTCTTTTACCTTGAGACAGGGCTTATTGGTGTTCCCCTGTATGTCCAATGCTAGCTGGCCCATGAGCTCCCATCTCTGTCTCCCATCTCGCTGGAGGAGGGCTAGAACGACAGATGTGTACCGCTCTGTTCACCTTTATGTGGGGGTACAAACTCATTTTCCTGCTTGTGTAGCAAGCACTTTTCTTTACCCACTGAACCACCTTGCCAGCTCCCTTTTTCTTTTGCTTTTCAACAAAACCCAGCAAACTGTATCTATTGGAAAAACAAAAACAAAGCAAAGCCAAGTTTCAAAATACTGTAAGAGTCAAACAAAATCTGCTCAGCATAATCCTGGCCGCAGAGCTGTCCCTGTGTGAGGGGCCACACCGTGCCCACTAGGTCCCTGGAGTGGTAGGAAACCAGGCTGAAGGCCTGAATCTAAATATGAGAAAAAAACCTATCTATGAGCGGCTAACATCTCCATCGTTTTGTTTTGTTTTGAGACACGGTTTCTCTATGTAGCCCTGGCTCTCCTGGTACTCAGAGTTCTGCCTGGCTGTTTCTTGAGTGCTAGGCTTAAAGATGCACACCCCATCACCTCCCCACCCCCCAGTCTCTTAGGTTGATTTTTTTTTTTAAAGTAAGGTAAGAAAGAAGCAAAGGCCTTTGGGATGGTAACTGGGAGGGAGCAGCTGGAACATTCCAACCCCACGTCGTGGAGGAGGTTGGCATAGAACCATTGTACACAAGGCTGACAGGCCATGCTTATCTGAAAGGGAAAATTTAACTTTAGGGCGGGCTTCATGTTATATCTGAGGCCCTAATAATAATCATTATGCTGTCAGCACGCAAGACTTGGTTCAAAATAATTCTCCTCATGCAAGTCACAATCTACCCACTTCTTGGTCCTTCCGTGTCGCCTCTGCCTGGGGCCTCCCACACCCAGCAAGCTTTTCAGTCTTGCTGCCCGTTTGTCAAGAGAAGGTAGCAACAGAGATACATAGGAAAGGTTTATTCAGGGTGGTCTGTATCTGGAGTTGGTCTCTGGTGGTGCCAGGGCATCTTCCTAGCCTGGTCTTTGGAGAGAAAAGGAGAGGAGAGACATGGAATAGTCTCTGCCACCATCAGATTAGCTCCAGTTAGCCTTGTTGGAGAATGCCTGCAATCCCAGCACTGTGGGGGGTTGATGCAGAAGGGTCATGAGTTCAATGTCAGCCTTGGCTATACATGGAGTTTAAGGCTAACTTTGGCTTCATGAGGAGACCCTGCCTCAACAAAACACCACCACCATCTGAGACTGGAGAGATGGCTCAGGGTTTAATAACACTGCCTGCTCTTGCACAAGACCCAGGCTTGGTCACCAGCACCCACACAGTGGCTCACAACTGCATATAACTCTAGTTCCAGGGAATCTGACGCCCTCTTCTGCTCTCTGAGGGTTCCTGCATGCACAGAGCGTACACACATACACTCTATATGTATCTGTCTGTCTGTCTTTGCATTTGTATCACACCAAATGTCCTGGCCCATGCCTGTAAGCCCAGCTTTATAGAAGCTGAGACAGGAGAATTACCCACCAAGCAACACTCAAGGCCAGCCCAGGCTACATAGTTCCAGGTCAGCCTGAGCTACAGAGAGAAAAACTCTCAAAAACAAAATAAAAAGCAACAAAACCCCACACCATCAACGGACCATTACTCCACAAGGAAATATTCATCCTTAAACCCGTAGAAAGGAATCCCATCCTTGGATCTTAACAAGATCAGAAAACCTCTGTTTACTACGAGAATTGTTTCAGAAGGAAATGAGATCTGGCACAGGAAAAAAAAATCCCAGTTCTATCAGCTCTCAAGATAGTGACTTTACAACCATCTGCCAGTGTGTTTCATCAGAGCAAAACAGCACTGTCGAGCAAGGGGGACAGATTTGCTGTTGCGGCTGCTGCTGCTGCCTGCACCTCCTCCTTCTGTTGCTTGGAGAAAGCACCAGCATGCTGTGAGATTCTTAGAAGATCCAGACAAGTGCTGAAGCTGGAACCTGCTACTTCTGTTTGCACCATGAGGCTCCAAATTCCAACTCCTCTGGTATCTTCTCAAAGGAAGCCACTCGAACCACACACAAGGAGGACTTCCATACCTCCTGCGAGGCATGAACATAGCTTATACACCCACCCGCCCGCCCCTTCTGCTGTGAAAAGTCACTTGATCACCCTGGGGCTTCTCTCATTCTGGGGGAGGGAGCACAGTACTATGTGGGGCTGGGAGTGTCCAGGGGGCTGTGGCCTCCTACGTTCTCACTTTGGGATCAGAACCATTAACTTAATCTTTTCAAGCCTCGGTTTCCTCATCTGTTAAGTGAGTATAACAAAAGGACTGACCACCTAGAAGGCTCAGGAGACTTCTGCTCAGTCCATTCACACCATACGAGGTGGCAGTACTGAATGGCTGGGTCTCTTGGTTTTTTTGTTTGTTTGTTTGTTGTTGTTTTTGTTCTGTTTTGTTTGTATTTCTTTTTTTGAGACAGGCTCTCATATATCCAGGCTGATCTTAAAACTCTCACCTTAAAGTTCTGATTCTTCTGCCTCCAACTCCCAAGTGCTATTGTTACAGGAGTGTGTCCCCATGGTCGTTTTATATAAGATCATCAGGAGCCTTTGTGATGTGGGGTGGCCATGGCCAGTCAACTGCTACTCTTCAACTGCAGTGGTAGAGACACGAACTACTACCTTTGTTCACGTCACATCCAGAGCCTTATGTATGCTGCCTTTACCTGGCTCTCTGGCTACTTTAGTCTCGATCCAGGTGAGAGTGCGCCCATTCTGCCCTCAGCTCCAGGAGCCTGGAGAGGCTCAACTGGCAGCCACAAGATATGAACCCACCTGTATCAGAGTAGGCGCAAACCACCACACTTGGTTGGTTCACTTTTTTATTCCCGAGGTAAATCTTACGTTCTGCATACCTTTTAAGGTGCACAGTTAAATAGATTTTGACAAATCCCCTGTATTGATCACACCACTCAAGTAATATTTCCATAGCCTGCCAAATTTTCCTGCACGTTTTTAAATGTATGTGGATTCTTGGGTTCCATCCAAAGCATCTGAATCAGGAGTTTGGAGCCCCTGGCTCTCCCGGTGTGACAAGCCCTTCTCAAGAGCAGGTGCACATCAACTTTGGCAGTTATACCCTCTGGGTCCTCAAACTGTGCAGCTCTTTTCCTCAACCTAAATGGGCCAACTGATGATTGGCAGTTTGTCATTTCCCCAGGCCCTACCTCCACCCTGTTCAGGCCTTTTCCATTATCTCACACCACACCTTGGTTCCTGCTCTCTGAGGGCCTAGGCTGGAGATCTCACCTGAAGTATAACCTCACTCTGATTCTCCCAGACTTAAGAGTCCCCCCTCCCTCTGGCCGCCATAGGGGTGGGGGATTCCATGCTCTGCAGGATCTAGGCTGAGAGATCAAAGCCTCCTGTCTCCTACAGGAAGCACTTCAATAACACAACATTCGAGGTCTCTGAATGGTCCAGGTGGCCTCATGCCTGTAGGTACCTTAGACACAGTACCCTCCACTGAAGTGACCCATCCACTCTGCAGCTCTCCTGACTCAGGTAAAATGTCACCTCTATGAAGGCCTCCCAGACGGAGCGTTGGCTACTCTCTGCTGTCATCCATGACTCTTTCATGTACCCGTCTGTTTCTGCTCACTAGGGATTCACATTTTCAAATTCTAAGTCTTTATCAGGGCTGATAAGTTCTTGTAGGATCTGGGTTTTGATTCCCTCTCTAGCCTCTCTGCCCGATCCTCCTGGTCAGTTACCACAGCCTTCAGATCGTGCCCAGACTTGCCAAACTTCTTCCTGATCCCAGGGCTTTGTCCTTTTTTTATTTTGTTTGGTTTTGGTTTTTGAGACAGGGTTTCTCTGTGTAGCCCTGGATGTTCTGGAACACACTCTGTAGACCAGGCTGGCCTCCAATTCACAGAGATCCACTTGCCTCAGCCTCTTGAGTGCTGGGATTAAAGGCTTATTACTACTTCTGGCTCAGGCCTTCTGCCTGGAATGCCCTTCACTTGTTTTCGCATGGGTGGCTCCCTCCTTATACCTACTGCTCAGATGTCGCCCCTCTCCCTGGCTGACACCCACTGCTCAGATGTCACCTCTCTCCCTGGCTGGCCAATTACAGTCCTTCCCTCGTCAGTGTCTCTCATAATATGACATTTTTTTTCCCACTAGGACTTATTACATGATACAGCCCATTCATTTTGTTGCTTTGTTTGTTGAGGCGGGGTCTCCCGGTCTGTTTTCTGTCTCCTTTCCTCAGCTTAGCGTGTCTCAGGATGTTGGTTGAAACATGCATACCATGCAGTCTTCTGTCTGGCTTCTTTGAGGTAGCGTGATTTTGAACTTCACTCACTGTATTAGTTGCTTTCTGCTTCAGTAGTAAGACTCTGACCAACCCCAACTTGGGGGGAATTTGGCTTACAGTTTCATGTCATGACCCATCATTAAGGGAAGTCAGGGCAGGAACTCAAGGAGGAACCTGGAGGCAGGAACTAACGCAGAGGTCATGGAGGGTGCTGCTTATGACCGGTTCCTCACAGCTTGCTCAGCCTGTTTTTTTATAGAACCTATGACTACCTGCCTAGGAGTGACACCATCCAGGGTGGGCTGTGGCCTCCCACATCAGTCATTAATCAAAGGGAGAAAAAAACTGCCTTCCAGATATGCCCACAAGCCAATCTGATAGAAGTAATTTGAGGCAACTCCTCAATTGAAGTTTCTTCTTTCCAGATAATTCCACTCTGTGTCAGCTTGACAAAAAGCAATCAGCATACTCACAAACTCATGTAGCATTTGTCAGTCCGTTGTTCCTTTTTATTAGTGAATGATAAGCCATTGTTGGAATCTACCGTAATCTATTCCCCGTTGATGGAAACCTGGGCCATTTCCAGTTTTGGATATTATGAGCTGCTGTGACAAACCCTGTCTTTGTATGGCCAGATATTTTCTTTCTTTCTTTTAGTGAATATTGATTATGGCACCTGCTGGGCTTATGAAAAGAGTTATGTTCAGTTTTACAAGGAATTCTAACTTTCCCCCAAAGTAATTGTTCTAGTTCATGCTCCTTTTTGTTTTGTCTTTGCTTTTTGAAGACAGGGTTTCTCCTGTATCCCTGGCCTTCCTGGACCAATTCACTTCTCTTGTTAGCAACATGCAAGCTTTCTTTCTTTTTTTAAACTTTAATATTTATTCTTTTTGTTTTTTAAAGATTTATTTATTATGTATACAGCGTTGCACCTGCATGTACACGTGCAGGCCAGAAGAGGGCACCAGATCTCATTATAGATGGTTGTGAGCCACCATGTGGTTGCTGGGAATTGAACTCATGACCTCTGGATGAGCAGACAGTGCTCTTAACCACTGAGCCATCTCTCCAGCCCTTAATATATTTATTCTTAACTCTGTGTGTGTGTGTGTGTGTGTGTGTGTGTGTGTGTGTGTGTGTGTGTGTGTATCTATGTGTAGGTCTGTGCACATGAGTACAGGCGCCCTCAGAGGCTGGAAGCATTGGCTCCCCTGGAGCTCGAGTTACAGGGAGCTGTAAGCAACCCTAAGTGGGTGGTGGGACCTGAACTCTGACCCCTAGGCAAAGCCGCAAGTGCTGTTGCTCCAGCAATGATGCTGGCTAGGACTTTAATTGTTCCATATTCTTCCCAACATATATTACTTACAGTTCTTTCTTTAAATTATTGTTGTTGTTTGTTTTGAGACGTGACCTCACTATGACATCCTGGCTGGCCTGAATGTCACTGTGTAGACCAGGCTGGCTTTGAATTCACAGAGATCCACCTGTCTCTGCCTCTTGATCCCTGAGCTTAGAAGCATGTGACCTTTTCAGTCTTTTAAAGTTTAGCTATTCCAAACTTTGGTGGTTGCTTTTAAACTCCAGCCTGTGGGAGGCTGAAGCAGGGAGATCTGTGAGTTCCAGGTCAGTGAGGCCTTGTCTTAAAAAAGCAACAAACAAACAAACAAACAAACAAAAGAAATCATCACCACTACCAACAACAATAAACTTACCCATTCTCATTGATGCGTGGGATTACATCATTACCTCACTGGAATTTTAATGTATAATTCTCTGATGGCCAATGATGTTGAGAAACTTCCCATGTGTTTATTAGATATAGTTTGAGGACTTGTTAAACTTCTTTCATCCATATTTTAATTTGATTATCTTAGTACTCTGAATTGTAAGATTTCTTACTAAAT
>NC_141551.1:23157500-23275000 GCF_021556685.1 Rattus norvegicus | reverse complement strand
AGGGAGCATATTTGGTAGAACTTCCCTGTGCGATGCTAAGCTCGTCACCCCTCATGGGCTGCTCAAGCCGGACACTCTAATCCTGTGCAATGAACCGAGGTTCTAGGAGTGCAAGAGCTGTCCAGCCGGCGACCTGTTGCTTGAGCATGGTCAACCAGATATCGGCTGACGCTCCTTGTTCAAGGGCTACAAGCGCCTGGGCGATCACTACTTTGTCCTTTCTTGTTTGAGATCTCAATTTGCAAAGCAACCAGAGGAGTAACACTAATCCACAGCAGAGGATCACTCCAAAAAGTCCCACTCCCACCCATTCCTTGAAATAAGAGACTGCTGAGGTGATCCAGGACGACAATCCCTCCGTCAAAGACAGGTCCAGTCGGGTAGAATTTATTTGAATGATGGTCACTCTCAGCTCCCGAAGTGTCTGTTCAAACTCCAAGGTCCAATTCTGTAACAGATGCTGTGAAAGACTCTTAGACAGATTAGCAGCTCGGGTAAATTTGTCATATTATATGGAGGTGACACAAAGGCCTGGGAGTTTTTGCTCACAGCCAAGCTGGGCCAGTTGCCATAGAATGTCTAATTGCTCTCGGACCAGATCTATACGTTGGTTGACAAGCATAAGGCCTCCCTATATCTGAGTATTGGCTGAGGCCTGTCTGTCCCGAGCCACAGAGATGGTGGCCGATAAATCGTTGATAGTTTGGGTTGTCTGTACTGAATTTGACAAGGCCAATGCCGAGGCAGTAACCGAGGGAGCGACTGCTGTCGTAGCAATAATGCCAGCAATAATTGCAGAAGTACCAAAATCTCTTTTTCCTCTAAATAAGGTCATGGTCCCCGGGGCATCAACAGGGATCGGGATAAAGCGAGACATGCGGGTAACTACTGCGATATTTTATATGAGTAGCTGTCCAGACAGAGGCAGCAGGTTTGATGTTCCCCGTCCAGGAAAATGACAACCGTCCCTTTTCGCCCTTTCCTCCAAGTAGCATCGCTATGGGCGTAAGATCAGTGCAGCTACCATTAACCCAATGTAAGGCCACCACCATAGAGAACTGTGGCGTTAGCCACAATGTCCTCCTCACCAGTTCCCCATGTGGCCTCCCTTAACCAAGCAGAAGATTGATTATATAACATAATGCAAGGGAGATTAAAAGATGTTTTGTTGAATATGCCAAAACAAAGGCTGCCCTTAAGGGGAATAGTCCTATTTTCTTTTAGTCGTTCAACCTGTGGATCCTTAGGTAAATAGGCCAACCCTAAATCCCTGTTAGTGGTACATCACCGGCATCGGGAGTGGAAAGGTTGACATTATTCCCCATCGTAGCTTGCCCTGCACCGTTGCTGGCATCCATGGAAGAAGAGTGAGGAGGTGCAGGAGTCCCAGTCCCTTCTTGATCACTTGCTGTGATGCTCCTAGTAAGTCGTCCTGGGATCCATATGGGATTTTCATTGTCCTGTGGAAAAACACAGACAGCTCCCCTGGATCTTATTAAAACAGGATCCGGGCCTTTCCATTCATTTGTTAATACATCCTTCCATTTGACTAATTCTTTTGTCCTCTTGGGCTCTGAGCAATGTCGCTCAGCCGCTGTTTGTCCAGCTTCATCAAGATTTAAAAAATTTAAGGTAAAAAGGGCCAGAGCAGTGGCCACTCGGGGTGTTGGGGGGAGTTCTATCATAATTCCCCTCCTTTGTTTTATTAAATATGATTTGAGCGTCCGATGAGCACGCTCTATGATTCCCTGTCCTTGAGGGTTGTAGGGCAGGCCCGTCAGGTGGGTAACCTGCATCTGAGCACAAAACTGACGGAATTTTTGAGATGTGTAGGCGGGGCCATTGTCAGTTTTTACACATTTTGGCTTTCCCCAAGCACTCCATGCTTCAAGGCAGTGCTGAATGACATGTGTTGTTTTTTCTCCTGTGTCTATAGATACATGCACATACTGAAATTTTCCAAAAGTAGAATTATGAGTAACATCCATTTGCCAGATTTGCAATGGCTGTATTCCTCTTGGGTTGACCCCGATGTGAGGAACTGGGAGGAACTGGCAGCACTGTTGGCATTGGGTGACTATATCACGTGCCTCTTTTCTAGTTATAGAGAAGAGGCGGCGTAAAGTTTCTGAGGTGACATGGAAATTGCCATGAAAGGCTTTAGCGGCCTCTAAAGGAGAGGCCAGGGCCACAGCTATACTAACAGCACTAGCTCAGCCTCCTCCTCTGAGTCTAAGGTTTTATTTTCAGAGCTTTCAGAACTGTCGAGGTTCAGCGCTTCTAGCTCTTTCACAGGGTATAGGCTGGCTCCCCCTCCTGGTTTATGTGTAGAGGAGGAAGTGCTGGAATCTGAAAATTTCAACGCTCCCTTGTCTGTGGACTTACCGGGAGGGCACTTTTTCTTAGGACGTCTTTTTTCTTGCGCGCGCCCAACCTCTCACTACGTTCGGTTTCTGACAGACTTTCCCGGACTACCTCGAGAGTGGCCTGTCCTTCTACTACTGCTGCCTTACACGTTTCATCCTTTAAACAATTCTTAACCAGCTTCCATATAGCTTTGGTCCCTAGGCGCAGATCATCTTCCGCCAATTTTCTGTCAAGGTCTTTTCCAAGTTTGTTCCATGAGGCAATCGTAAACGAGCCTGAACAGGCAAACCAAGGCGCCACCCTCTCCACCTCCTTCACAAAGTTTTTAAGTGTTCCTCCTCCAATTTTGATGTTCCTCTGCTTTAACACTGTTTCCAAGGCCGTGACCACAGACTGTGAGGATCCCATGATGGGCCAGGAACGCCGGTGGCTTATCTACGTCCGTCTGACAAGGCGTGAGGTGAAAGGGTAGAGACGGACACGCTGCTCTCTTATGTACGGGAGTCTTACACGCGCCTCCCCGGACGGTGCCGCTTATCTACGTCGGCCTTATCGCGTCCTTGTTCCTCAACAGTTAAAATCGAAGGTAAAAGGGAGCTGCGCGAAGCTCACTTATATACGAGAGACTGAGACGCGCCTTCAGCTGCTGTGATCGTCCTTTTAACAGCGAAAACAGAACATAAAGAATAGTGTGGCTCCCAGGACAAATACTATAGCCTCAACAAATCCTTCCCAAGGCGGTGACAACCCCAGACCAAAGTCCAAGAGAGGGCTGCCTCTCCGAACGTATCTACCTGCAGTTCTGAATCCTCCTTGTCGCCAAGGGATCTCTGAAGGTGCTGACGATGGTGAGGTCTTTCCCGGGTTTTTGGCACCAGATGTCCCGCGCTACGTCTCGCCAGCAGGAACGACGCGGCACACACAGGATCCTACTACAGAAAAGCTTTAATGCGTCTTGAGAGGGAGAGCATAAGCTTACAATGCGGAGACGGAGAGTGAGGAATAACCGTCCCTTATATAGGAAACTATCCTCGCCTAGGACGTGTCACTCTTTGACTGGTCGCTGCCAATTATGCCAGATGACGTACCAAAATGTACGTGTCCCTTTGAGTAGGGACGTTACCAGGCGCCTGCGTATTGCCCTTTTTACTAGGTGCGTTCTGCCGGATGCCGGTGCCATCTTGTAATGGAGTTTGTGAGGACAGCTCCTCACATATGTGAGGACAGCTCCTCGGACAGCTCCTCACATCTCTGTGAGGACAGCTCCTCGGACAGCTCCTCACACTGAGTAATATTCCATTGTGTAGATGTACCACATTTTCTGTATCCATTCCTCTGTTGAAGGGCATCTGGGTTCTTTCCAGCTTCTGGCTATTATAAATAAGGCTGCAATGAACATAGTGGAGCACGTGTCTTTTTTATATGTTGGGGCATCTTTTGGGTATATGCCCAAGAGAGGTATAGCTGGATCCTGTCCAATTTTCTGAGGATCCTCCAGACTGATTTCCAGAATGGTTGTACCAGTTTGCAATCCCACCAACAATGGAGGAGTGTTCCTCTTTCTCCACATCCTCGCCAGCATCTGTTGTCCCCTGAGTTTTTGATCATAGCCATTCTCACTGGTGTGAGGTGAAATCTCAGGGTTGTTTTGATTTGCATTTCCCTTATGACTAAAGATGTTGAACATTTCTTTAGGTGTTTCTCAGCCATTCGGCATTCCTCAGCTGTGAATTCTTTGTTTAGCTCTGAACCCCATTTTTTAATAGGGTTATTTGTTTCCCTGCGGTCTAACTTCTTGAGTTCTTTGCACACCTTGGATATAAGGCCTCTATCTGTTGTAGGATTGGTAAAGATCTTTTCCCAATCTGTTGGTTGCCGTTTTGTCCTAACCACAGTGTCCTTTGCCTTACAGAAGCTTTGCAGTTTTATGAGATCCCATTTCTCGATTCTTGATCTTAGAGCATAAGCCATTGGTGTTTTGTTTAGGAAATGTTTTCCAGTGCCCATGTGTTCCAGATGCTTCCCTAGTTTTTCTTCTATTAGTTTGAGTGTGTCTGGTTTGATGTGGAGGTCCTTGATCCACTTGGACTTAAGCTTTGTACAGGGTGATAAGCATGGATCGATCTGCATTCTTCTACATGTTGCCCTCCAGTTGAACCAGCACCATTTGCTGAAAATGCTATCTTTTTTCCATTGGATGGTTTTGGCTCCTTTGTCAAAAATCAAGTGACCATAGGTGTGTGGGTTCATTTCTGGGTCTTCAATTCTATTCCATTGGTCTATCTGTCTGTCTCTGTACCAATACCATGCAGTTTTTATCACTATTGCTCTGTAATACTGCTTGAGTTCAGGGATAGTGATTCCCCCTGAAGTCCTTTTATTGTTGAGGATAGCTTTAGCTATCCTGGGTTTTTTGTTATTCCAGATGAATTTGCAAATTGTTCTGTCTAACTCTTTGAAGAATTGGATTGGTATTTTGATGGGGATTGCATTGAATCTGTAGATTGCTTTTGGTAAAATGGCCATTTTTACTATATTAATCCTGCCAATCCATGAGCATGGGAGATCTTTCCATCTTCTGAGGTCTTCTTCAATTTCCTTCTTCAGTGTCTTGAAGTTCTTATTGTACAGATCTTTTACTTGCTTGGTTAAAGTCACACCGAGGTACTTTATATTATTTGGGTCTATTATGAAGGGTGTCGTTTCCCTAATTTCTTTCTCGGCTTGTTTCTCTTTTGTATAGAGGAAGGCAACTGATTTATTTGAGTTAATTTTATACCCAGCCACTTTGCTGAAGTTGTCTATCAGCTTTAGTAGTTCTCTGGTGGAACTTTTGGGATCACTTAAATATACTATCATATCATCTGCAAATAGTGATATTTTGACTTCTTCTTTTCCGATCTGTATCCCCTTGACCTCCTTTTGTTGTCTGATTGCTCTGGCTAGAACTTCAAGAACTATATTGAATAAGTAGGGAGAGAGTGGGCAGCCTTGTCTAGTCCCTGATTTTAGTGGGATTGCTTCAAGTTTCTCTCCATCTAGTTTAATGTTAGCAACTGGTTTGCTGTATATGGCTTTTACTATGTTCAGGTATGGGCCTTGAATTCCTATTCTTTCAAGGACTTTTATCATGAAGGGGTGTTGAATTTTGTCAAATGCTTTCTCAGCGTCTAATGAAATGATCATGTGGTTTTGTTCTTTCAGTTTGCTTATATAATGGATCACGTTGATGGTTTTCCGTATATTAAACCATCCCTGCATGCCTGGGATGAAGCCTACTTGGTCATGGTGGATGATTGTTTTGATGTGCTCTTGGATTCGGTTTGCCAGAATTTTGTTGAGTATTTTTGCGTCGATATTCATAAGGGAAATTGGTCTGAAGTTCTCTTTCTTTGTTGTGTCTTTGTGTGGTTTAGGTATAAGAGTAATTGTGGCTTCGTAGAAGGTATTCGGTAGTGATCCATCTGTTTCAATTTTGTGGAATAGTTTGGATAATATTGGTATGAGGTCTTCTATGAAGGTTTGATAGAATTCTGCACTAAACCCATCTGGACCTGGGCTCTTTTTGGTTGGGAGACCTTTAATGACTGCTTCTATTTCCTTAGGAGTTATGGGGTTGTTTAACTGGTTTATCTGTTCCTGATTTAACTTCGATACCTGGTATCTGTCTAGGAAATTGTCCATTTCCTGAAGATTTTCAAGTTTTGTTGAATATAGGTTTTTATAGTAAGATCTGATGATTTTTTGAATTTCCTCTGAATCTGTTGTTATGTCTCCCTTTTCATTTCTGATTTTGTTAATTTGGACGCACTCTCTGTGTCCTCTCGTTAGTCTGGCTAAGGGTTTATCTATCTTGTTGATTTTCTCAAAGAACCAACTTTTGGTTCTGTTGATTCTTTCTATGGTCCTTTTTGTTTCTACTTGGTTGATTTCAGCTCTGAGTTTGAGTATTTCCTGCCTTCTACTCCTCCTGGGTGTATTTGCTTCTTTTTGTTCTAGAGCTTTTAGGTGTGCTGTCAAGTTGCTGACGTATGCTCTTTCCTGTTTCTTTCTGCAGGCACTCAGGGCTATGAGTTTTCCTCTTAGCACAGCTTTCATTGTGTCCCATAAGTTTGGGTATGTTGTACCTTTATTTTCATTAAATTCTAAAAAGTTTTTAATTTCTTTCTTTATTTCTTCCTTGACCAGGTTATCATTGAGTAGAGCATTGTTCAATTTCCACGTATATGTGGGCATTCTTCCTTGATTGTTATTGAAGACCAGTTTTAGGCCGTGTGGTCCGATAGCACGCATGGGATTATATCTATCTTTCTGTACCTGTTGAGGCCCGTTTTTTGACCAATTATATGGTCAATATTGGAGAAAGTACCATGAGGAGCTGAGAAGAAGGTATATCCTTTTGCTTTAGGATAGAATGTTCTATAAATATCCATTAAGTCCATTTGACTCATGACTTCTCTTAGTCTGTCTACATCTCTGTTTAATTTCTGTTTCCATGATCTGTCCATTGATGAGAGTGGGGTGTTGAAATCTCCCACTATTATTGTGTGAGGTGCAATGTGTGTTTTGAGCTTTAGTAAGGTTTCTTTTACATATGTAGGTGCCCTTGTATTTGGGGCATAGATATTTAGGATTGAGAGTTCATCTTGATGGATTTTTCCTTTGATGAATATGAAGTGTCCTTCCTTATCTTTTTTGATGACTTTTAGTTGAAAATTGATTTTATTTGATATTAGAATGGCTACTCCAGCTTGCTTCTTCTGACCATTTGCTTGGAAAGTTGTTTTCCAGCCTTTCACTCTGAGGTAATGTCTGTCTTTGTCTCTGAGGTGTGTTTTCTGTAGGCAGCAGAATGCAGGGTCCTCGTTGCATATCCAGTTTGTTAATCTATGTCTTTTTATTGGGGAGTTGAGGCCATTGATGTTGAGAGATATTAAGGAATAGTGATTATTGCTTCCTGTTATATTCATATTTGGATGTGAGGTTATGTTTGTGTGCTTTCATTCTCTTTGTTTTGTTGCCAAGACGATTAGTTTCTTGCTTCTTCTAGGGTATAGCTTGCCTCCTTATGTTGGGCTTTACTATTTATTATCCTTTGTAGTGCTGGATTTGTAGAAAGATATTGTGTAAATTTGGTTTTGTCATGGAATATCTTGGTTTCTCCATCAATGTTAATTGAGAGTTTTGCAGGATACAGTAACCTGGGCTGGCATTTGTGTTCTCTTAGGGTCTGTATGACATCAGTCCAGGATCTTTTGGCCTTCATAGTTTCTGGCGAGAAGTCTGGTGTGATTCTGATAGGTCTGCCTTTATATGTTACTTGACCTTTTTCCCTTACTGCTTTTAATATTCTTTCTTTATTTTGTGCGTTTGGTGTTTTGACTATTATGTGACGGGAGGTGTTTCTTTTCTGGTCCAATCTATTTGGAGTTCTGTAGGCTTCTTGTATGCCTATGGGTATCTCTTTTTTTAGGTTAGGGAAGTTTTCTTCTATGATTTTGTTGAAGATATTTACTGGTCCTTTGAGCTGGGAGTCTTCACTCTCTTCTATACCTATTATCCTTAGGTTTGATCTTCTCATTAAGTCCTGGATTTCCTGTATGTTTTGGACCAGTAGCTTTTTCCGCTTTACATTATCTTTGACACTTGAGTCAATGATTTCTATGGAATCTTCTGCTCCCGAGATTCTCTCTTCCATCTCTTGTATTCTGTTGGTGAAGCTTGTATCTACAGCTCCTTGTCTCTTCTTTTGGTTTTCTATATCCAGGGTTGTTTCCATGTGTTCTTTCTTGATTGCTTCTATTTCCATTTTTAATTCCTTCAACTGTTTGATTGTGTTTTCCTGGAATTCTTTCAGGGATTTTTGCGATTCTTTCAGGCATTTTTGCGATTCCTCTCTGTAGGGTTCTACTTGTTCTCTAAGGGAGTTCTTCACGTCTTTCTTGAAGTCCTCCAGCATCATGATCAAATATGATTTTGAAACTAGATCTTGCTTTTCTGGTGTGTTTGGATATTCCGTGTTTGTTTTGGTGGGAGAATTGGGCTCTGATGGTGCCATGTAGTCCTGGTTTCTGTTGCTTGTGTTCCTGCGCTTGCCTCTCGCCATCAGATTATTTCTAGTGTTACTTTGTTCTGCTATTTCTGACAGTGGCTAGACTGTCCTATAAGCCTGTGTGTCAGGAGTGCTGTAGACCTGTTTTCCTCTCTTTCAGTCAGTTATGGGGACAGAGTGTTCTGCATTCGGGCATGTAGTTTTTCCTCTCTACAGGTCTTCAGCTGTTCCTGTGGGCCTGTGTCTTGAGTTTACCAGGCAGCTTTCTTGCAGCAGAAAAGTTGGTCTTACCTGTGGTCCCGAGGCTCAAGTTCGCTCGTGGGGTGCTGCCCACGGGCTCTCTGCAGCGGCAGCAACCAGGAAGACCTGTGCCGCCCCTTCCGGGGGCTTCAGTGCATCAGGGTTCCAGATGGTCTTTGGCTTTTTCCTCTGGCGTCCAAGATGTGTGCACAGAGAGCAGTCTCTTCTGGTTTCCCAGGCTTGTCTGCCTCTCTGAAGGTTTAGCTCTCCCTCCCACAGGATTTGGGTGCAGAGAACTGTTTATCCGGTCTGTTTCCTTCAGGGTCTGGCGGTGTCTCAGGCAGGGGTCCTGCCGCTCCTGGGCCCTCCCCCACGGGAGCCCAGAGGCCTTATACAGTTTCCTCTTGGGCCAGGGATGTGGGCAGGGGTGGGCAGTGTTGGTGGTCTCTTCCGCTCTGCAGCCTCAGGAGTGCCCACCTGACCAGGCGGTGAGGCCTCTTTCCCAAGGGGTCTGGGAGCAGAGAGCTGCTGCGGGCCGGGATCCGCGGGCGTGGGACCTCCGGCAAACACAGGACGTGCCCGGTCCTAGATGAACTCTGCCTCTGTGTGTCCCAAGCTCACCAGGCAGCTTTCTTGCAGCAGAAAAGTTGGTGTTACCTGTGGTCCCGAAGCTCAAGTTCGCTCGTGGGGTACTGCCCACGGGCTCTCTGAAGCGGCAGCAACCAGGAAGACCTGTGCCGCCCCTTCCGGGAGCTTCAGTGCACCAGGGTTCCAGATGGTCTTTGGCTTTTTCCTCTGGCGTCCAAGATGTGTGTGCAGAGAGCAGTCTCTTCTGGTTTCCCAGGCTTGTCTGCCTCTCTGAAGGTTTAGCTCTCCCTCCCATGGGATTTGGGTGCAGAGAACTGTTTATCCGGTCTGTTTCTTTCAGGTTCCGGCGGTGTCTCAGGCAGGGGTCCTGCCGCTCCTGGGCCCTCCCCCACGGGAGCCCAGAGGCCTTATACAGTTTCCTCTTGGGCCAGGGATGTGGGCCGCTAATATTTCTTAATGGACAGTTTCTTCTCTAAGATAAAAATGTAAGGGGGAAAGATGGGAGGCATTGGAGGGAGAAAATGGGATGGATGGATGAAAGGGAAAGGGAGAGATGATGTAATTATAATTTAATTAAAATTTATAAATGCTAAAATCTATTAACTGGAACATGGCTACAACAAAAATTAGATCTAAATGAAGTGAAGGAAGCCATTCAGCAGACTTCCCTTCAGGTTATGAACTTCACTTAAGGCTGCCTGTCAGTTCTGTGCTGTCCCAGAGGCCATGTTTTTTTGTTTGTTTCTCACTCTTTCACGGAGCAGGCACAAGTTCGGTTTGTAGCTTCTATGACTAATGGAGGAGTTGTGAAATCATGAGTATTTTTAATGTTTGTCACTTATGAATAAGAATTTATCTTTAATTATTTATGAGGTTTATTAGATCTTCACCTCATAGATTCTGGCTTATTTTGTTTTTGATAGTCAAGTTGTGTATAAATAAAAGTATGAATTTGCTTTTTAAAGAAACTTCTTTCTTATCTAAAGGATCAATTTTGTAGACTGAAGTATTGTTTCATAGTTTAAGTAGATTTTCAAAGTAACCTTTGAGGATTTTTTATAAATAAAGTCTCATTGTTAAACCACATTTCAGCTTAGGCTCATAAAATATTTGAAAGGATCTCATTCACTCTTTTCTATTTTTCCTGAGGATAGGTCTTAAACCACAGAAGAAGAGAAGGCTTGTTTAGAGCTCACAACTCTTTGTAGGCAGATCCTAGCTTGAACTCAGGCTTCTGACATGGAGACCTGCCCAAACAGCCACCCTTTCTCCCCATGTCAGACTGCTGAGCTGGCTTTCCCAAGCATCCAGATTTGCCTGCATTGTTTTTGAACCCATTTTAGAGCATCTTCAGAGTGTTTGGTGTTCCAAGGTTCATTTCCTCTATTTTCATTTGTTTTGGGTGATAAGGTGGTACATTAGCCATCTGTTAATTTAAAAAATGCCTGAAGTAGATCAACGAAGAAAGAGCAAAGTTTCACTTTCTCTTCTTGTTTGAAGGGTTGCAACCATGGTCTGTTGTCCTCTCAGGCCTGAGGCAAGGCAGCACGTCACAGCTAACCGATAAGAAAAGTAAGAAAGACTAAATCAGGCCCTGAGCTCCTTCCAAGGTCACATCTACAATGACAGACTTCTTACCAGGTCCCACTCTGAATATTTTACTACTTTGAAATGCCACCAGACTAGACATAGAGTCTTTAATATATTACATCATAGTGAACTCACATCTCAAATGTCACTTGTGTTCTTTTATTCCATGTGTGACTTTTTTATACAAAAATAGATGCATAGCCCTTAAGGAAGTGTCTCTAAGACAGAAAAATAACATTTTCTTGCCCCATTGGAAGACAGTTTTAAACACTTGTTAATTATTCATTTATTCAAAGCAATATTTTGGCTAAAATTTAAAGGCATTAGAGGGAGAGATTTTTCTCTCTCTATGCTTTTCTCTATGCTTCAGGAAAAGATTTAGCTGTGTTTTCACACATCTTTTAAGGCTTTTATCACAAAATTGACTAGGTCATTTGTTTATTGCAGAAACAACTGAGACCTTAAACATTCATGACAAAGGAATAGAAATTATACTATATTCATAATCCTGTGAGGGTTTTGTGGTGAGAGTGTGTGCTGCTCCCAAGCACATGTTGATTGAGGGATATCAGTGCTAGACGTGTTGTGTGCCTGCCCAGTGTGGCGAGGTGGCAATTGCCAAGGGAGGCATGGGTAGTGGAGCACTTGTGGAACTAATTCAAGAACTGGAAACAGAGGAACGACTAATGCTTGCTCATTTTGGAGATGTAGAATTGGGGTCTCAGAAAAGTGACTTCCCCAAGGTATGTTCAGTGAGAGATATGAAATGCTTGCTTTCAAGTTGCCTGTTGGCTCTGAGATGGCTGTGACCCACAATGCATTACTAGAGAAGCAGTCTTCCTCATAGAAAGTAGGAATGTCCCTTTTCAGAGCAAACTGATTTGGACCCAGCCCCAGAGTGGGAGTTGCCTCACAGATGGGCTTGCCCTGAATATGAACCTACTTATGCTGTGGCTAAGGTGACATTTTGAAATAATGAAATTCAGGTATTTCCATGCCTTACAGAGGAATTGTCCACATGAATACCTTTCCCCCTTCTCTTCTGTACACTCATAGACTCATCCGTACACACAGACATAGTCTCTCATACTCACACCCATAATCGCTGTCTATGATGCAGTGGTCAGAGTTTGTTGTTAATTTGTTGATTAAGCTAATCTCTCATGATGGTCCTACTTCAGAAAAAGCTAGAGGCTAAGTGTGTATGGGGACACGGAAAGGAGCACCGCAGAGCTTCATGGGAAACCACAGAGTTCCATTCAGAAACTGATCATCATAAAACGAAGCTCCCCTTGACGGGTTCTTTGTTCCTTTTGGCTTTATGCTCAAGGTAGGTGGTGTTCCCTAATGTAGCTGGCGCTTTGCTGCCTACGTTCCCCCAGCTTTAACTCCATACCTCCAAATCTCAAGATCCCAGAAGTATCTGGATGAAGATTTCAGCTGTGAAAGTCACTGGTGAAGAACGCAGCAGATGTCGGGCACTAGACTGGGAACCCTTAAAAATTCATGCCAACAGGCAGGGCTAGTGCTAGAGGCAAGGGCATCTGCAGCAGCTCAGAAGACCAACCCTTCCGTGTCAACACACCTGCGCTCCTTCTTTCTCCGTGACTTTCTTGCCAGGGTGGACTCTGCTTATTTAAACCGAGAGCCAAAGTAACCCCGTCCTTTGTTAAATTAATTGATTTCGTTAGGTTTTTTAATTAAAGCAATGAGAAAAGTAATTCTTATAGATGATACTTGTGAAAGGGACACAAGCTTCTTTTACCTGTTTAGACAGCATAAATGCAATTTGCAAACATAAAAAGGCTATTAGAACAGTTTTTCGCCTTAGTAAGTAAAGTGTTTACATTAACATCTTTGTACCTTTCAAATAAACTCACATTTAATTCTACACATTTAGTACAAAATGCAGCTTTGGTTGTGTGCCTAGCCTTTAATGGCTGAGCTCTCCAGTCCTTACTACTAAATACAAAGACAGTAATATATATTCAGTTTAAAATACTTATTTATTTTAATTTTTAAAAAAATTCAAGACAACGTTTCTCTATATGGTCCTCATTAGCCTGGAACTCACTCTGTAGACCAGGCTGGCCTCTAATTCAGAGGTTTGTTATGTACACATTGAACGAAATGCATACTGTGGACTCCGAGTCTCCTCGTGAGCAGAGGTCCCTGCAGATCCTATGCTAAGGTTCACACCCACCATCAGTTCCCCAGGGATGACCATATCTACATGTCTACAGTGGCTCCAGCATATGCAAAGCCATCTTTATGGGCAATGACACTCCTGGAGCCATTTTCCCCTACATCATAGATCCCCTAAGGCACCAGGGTGTGATGGTGGGCATGGGCTAGGACTCCTACATAGAAGAGGACCAGAGCAAGAGAATCACCCTGAAGTAATCCTACAAACAGGGCATTGCCACCAACTGGTGGCCATGATGGAGAACATCTGGCACTACATCTTCTACAGCGAGTGGCCTGTGGCCTCCAAGGAACACCCCAGTGCTGTTCACTGAGACCCCTGTGAGTAACAAGGCCTCTTGGGAAAAGATGAACCAATTCATGTTTGAGTCCTTCCATACCCCAGTGACGTACATAGACATCCAGGCCATGCAGTCCCCAGGCCTCTGCTTGAACCACCAACATTTCGATGGACTCTGGAAATAGCATTATCCTTGCTGTGCCCATCTATGAAGACTATACTTCTCCCCATGTCCTCCTGCATCTGGACCTGACAGATTACCTCATGAAGATCCTGACTGAGCAGGGCTATGGCTTCAACACTGTCAAACAGGAAACCATGCATGATATCAAGGAAAAGCCGTGCTTTGTTGCCCTGGACTTTCAACTAGAGATGGCCACTGCTCCATCCCTTTCTTCCCTAGAGAAGAGCTATTTGCTGCCAGACAGCCACATCATCACCACTATTGGCAGCAAGCAGTTTCAGGGCCCCGACACCCTCTTCCAGCTTTCCTTCCTGAGTATGGAATCCTGCGGCATCCACAAAACCAGTCAGTTCTAGCAAGAAATGTGACGTTCACATCCACAAAGACCTCTAGGTTAACATAGTGCTATCTGGTGGCACTGCTGTGTGTCCAGACATTGTTGTTGTTGTTATTATTATTATTATTATTATTATTATTATTATGTATATAAGTACACTGTCGCTGTCTTCAGACACACCAGAAGAGGGCATCGGATCCCATTACAGATGGTTGTGAGCCACATGTGGTTGCTGGGAATTGAACTCCGGACCTCTGGAAGAGCAGTCAGTGCTCTTAACCACTGAGTCATCTCCAGCCCCAGACATTGTTAATAGGACACAGGAGATTGCTGCACTGGCTCCCAGAATGATGGAGATCAAGATCATTGGTCTTCCAGAGTGCAGGTTCTCTATGTAGATGCCTCTCCATCTTGACCTCGCCGTTTGTGTCCCAGCACATGTGGATCAGCAAGGAGTAGACCGACTCCAGATGATTTTTGCTTTAAAAAAAATTCTCATATCTAAACACAACCACTTTCTTCCCAGAGTCTCGCATCTTGTGCATACTAGTGAAGAGAAAGTCATGTAGGCTCACTCCTCAGGCTTTAGTCCTTTGTTTTATACATTTGATGTTTCTTAATGTCTGTTTTTACATTTTAAATATTTATTTTATGCATATGAGTATTTTGCCTGCATGATGTATGGGCACCATGTGTGTACCTAGTGCAGGAGGAGGTCAGAAGAGGGCGTCAGATCTCCTGAAACTGGATTTAAGAAGAGTTGTGAACCACCATGTGAGTGCTGGGGATTGAACCTAGGTTCTGGGCAAAGCGCTGAGTGCTTTTAACGATCCCTCTAACATCTGTTTTTAATAGACACATTTCTTCTAAGATGTGTGTGTGTGTGTGTGTGTGTGTGTGTGTGTGTGTGTGTGCATGTGTGCATGTGTGCATGTGTGTGTGTGCATGTTTGTGTGCGTGCGTGTGTGTGTGTGTGTGTGTGTGTGTGTGTGTGTGCGCGCGTGCACGCATAGGTCAGAGGATAACTTGGGTAGGTTTGTTCTTTTTACCATGTGGGACCCAGGGATCAAAGACAGGACAACTGGAAACTCCTGTGGCAATGCAGTTGTTTGGGTTTCTGTGGCTGTGAAGAGACACCATGACCAAGGCAACTCTTGGAGAAGAAAACATTTACTTGGGGCTGGCTCACAGTTTCAGAGGTTCAGTCCCTTATCATCATGGCAGGAAGCATGGCAGCATGCATGGAAGACATGGTGCTGGAGGAGCCAAGGGTTTACATCCTGACCACAGGCAGCCAGGAGGAGACTGGACTCCACACCGGGCAGAGCTGGAGCATAGCAGACCTTAAAGCCCTACCTCTACTCGCTTCCTCCAACAACGTCATACTTCCTAGTAGTCCCACTCCCCAGGGGCCGAGAAAACTTGAGTCCTTCGGGGCCATACCCATTCAAACCAACACAATGCCTTTAGTCCAAACTTTAACAAAAGGGAGCTATACGTGGTGGCGTAGGCCTGTAATCTGAGAAAGGATATTGAGTTCTAGTCTAGCTTGTGTTACATGGTAATAATGCTGCCAACAGTAATAGTCATTGTAATAATAATAACAGCAAACCACGCTACTTTCACTTTTTTCATGTAGTTTTTGCTTCATTTTTCTGCAAACTTACTTTTATGTCACTTCTACAAGGAGAAAATATAACAGATAGACACAAATAATAAGTTGGGACTTCTCCGTGGGTCAGATGTATGGAAAGTACTAATTTCACTGCTTTCCAGCAGCTTTTGGTAAGAAATAGACTATATATCAAGACCTGGGGTTTGGCTCCTTCTGCCATGAATCACATAATAAATAAACTCTTATTTCCGTAGGCCCTGCACTTGCATTTCTAGGCTGTCAGTTGCTATAGAATCCCATGAATAATACTTGCCTCTCAACAAGTCTTTACAAATGAAAAGGTCAAATAAATATAAAGTGAATTGACAAGGGGCATATCCATTAAGCTCCAGGTAAGGACCCCAAGAAAACAATTTATGTTATTAGCAAATTAATACACTTTCTCATGTCTTTGAACGGGACACCTTTACTGATAGGTAGAAAGGGTAAAACTGATTTCAATGTTAGAAATTCTACAGGAGAATTTAGCCAACAAGTCAAGTTTCAAGTTTCTTAGGCATGAAATGTTCCCAAATGATAAACATCTGATGATCTTAACACACAGGACATGGTGAAAGCAGGTTGAGAATAATGTTTGACCTTGAGACAAGAGGCTTCCCTGGACAGGATGTGGGCTATGCTACTACAAACGCTCTTGCGCTGTGGAAACAGCAGAAGCTAGATGCTTTCTCAGCTCTTCTTTCTCTTACCTGGAAGGCATCATCAGCCTATCCGACCTTACTTTACGGCAGGTCACAAGATCCTACAGAGTCTTCCACGGATCTGGAGACAAGTAAGGAGGACAAAAAACGCAGGGTCAGAGCGAATGCGTCTGATCAGCTTTCTGCCACCGATTCATGAACTTCCCCTCTCAATTATACTTATAATTGATTTCTGTAAGCACAAACACATTCTATTTATGCGTATTGTTCCTTTTCATGTTCATCTCCGAAGGCTCACATGTTATGCATATCCTATATTAAACGATTCTGTGTTTTTATTTTGTGGACTTGTCTTCTGTTGTAGAGATTTCAGTCACGAAACTTGTGATGAAGAGAGCATGTCTTCTTTCTTGCACACAGCGGAATAAAGAACAATGCCTGGGTTCTCTCTACTGGATGCAGAAAAATACCAGCTACGAACACTAGGTGGCAGCATCCGTCCAGGGACTTGCTCAAGAGAGATTTCAAACACGCAGAAAATTTACAAGGGAAGAAAAGAAAGAAGAAAGAAAGAAATTTAGTTGTTTTTCTTTTGTTCAAATAAATAAGATATTACAGTTTTGCACTGAAAAAAATATTCTGGGTTTTTTTTTTTAAACCAACCGGACACTGGGGTGGAAACGTCTACTACCTCAGTAAAGTAGAAACATTGGTACCAACCCGTGTTCTCCATCCATGCAAAATAGATAATGGTCTAATAGCTTATTTCAGGCAAGAACATGATATTGGCAAGTGCAAATATCCTTCTTTTGTGCATCACACTTTAGGAAGTTATACCCTGATACTTCTAAGTTTTTCTTTAAGATCTCGATCATAGTAAAATAGACATGTTCTTGGGTAACAGTGCTTGACAAAATGGTCCAAGGCTTTAGGGATGAGAGCTTTGTTAAAGACGTTATCTGGGCTGGGTCTGGTGGCACAGACACTTACTCCTGAGTACACAGAGTGCAAGGAGAGGAAAGACTGTAACTTCAAGGCATGCCTGCAATATAGGGAATTTTCAGGGGCACTTAGTGAGACCCTGTCTCGAGAAAAAAAAAGAAAATAAATATAAAAACAAAAAGGAAGAGAGGCTGTGCATACAGTTGAGAGTTAGCGTATTTATCTAGCCTATGTGTCATCCTGGTTACTTCTCTGTACCATAAATAAGCAAATAAACAAAAGTTTTCATCTTTTTCTTTCTCCTGTGTGTTTTCTACTGATTTTCACTTCTCACAGCATTCTTTTTTTATTCTGCTTCTTTTTCTTTTTCTTTCTATCTTTATTAACTTGAGTATTTCTTATTTACATTTCGATTGTTATTCCTCTTCCTGGTTTCCGAGCCAACATCCCCCTAACCCCTTCCCTCCCCTTCTATATGGGTGTTCCCCTCCCCATCCTCCCCTCATTACCACCCTCCCCCAACAATCACGTTCACTGGGGGTTCAGTCTTAGCAGGACCCAGGGCTTCCCCTTCCACTGGTGCTCTTACTTCATTGCTACCTATGAGGTCAGAGTCCAGGGTCAGTCCATGTATAGTCTTTAGGTAGTGGCTTAGTCCCTGGAAGCTCTGGTTACTTGGCATTGTTGTACATATGGGGCCTCAAGCCCCTTCAAGCTCTTCCAGTCCTTTCTCTGATTCCTTCAACGGGGGTCCTATTCTCAGTTCAGTGGTTTGCTGCTGGCATTCGCCTCTGTATTTGCTGTATTCTGGCTGTGTCTCTCAGGAGAGATCTACATCCGGCTCCTGTCGGCCTGCACTTCTTTGCTTCATCCATCTTATCTAATTGGGTGGCTGTATATGTATGGGCCACATGTGGGGCAGGCTCTGAATGGGTGTTCCTTCAGCCTCTGTTCTAAACTTTGCCTCCCTCTTCCCTGCCGAGGGTATTCTTGTTCCCCTTTTAAAGAAGGAGTGAAGCATTCACATTTTGGTCATCCTTCTTGAGTTTCATGTGTTCTGTGCATCTAGGGTAATTTGAGTATTTGGGCTAATATCCACTTATCAATGAGTGCATACCATGTGTGTTTTTCTGTGATTGGGTTTCCTCACTCAGGATGATATTTTCCAATTCCATCCATTTGCCTATGAATTTCATAAACTCGTTGTTTTTGATAGCTGAGTAATATTCCATTGTGTGGATGTAACACATTTTCTGTATCCATTCCTCTGTTGAAGGACATCTGGGTTCTTTCCAGCTTCTGGCTATTATAAATAAGGCTGCTATGAACATAGTGGAGCACGTGTCTTTTTTATATGTTGGGGCATCTTTTGGGTATATGCCCAAGAGAGGTATAGCTGGATCCTCAGGCAGTTCAATGTCCAATTTTCTGAGGAACCTCCAGACTGATTTCCAGAATGGTTGTACCAGTCTTCAATCCCACCAACAATGGAGGAATGTTCCTCTTTCTCCACATCCTCGCCAGCATTTGCTGTCACCTGAGTTATTTTGATCTTAGCCATTCTCACAGCATTCTTATCTACTTTTCGTTTCATTTGTTCTTTGTTATTCTGAGAAAATGTGGTGGGGAGAAAATGCTAATCGTGTATATAATTGATAAAATATCTCCTTGCAGATCATCTTTCTATTTGAGGAAGAAGAAATAAAATAATTGCAGGTGCCTATCATGTTTGAAGGAAAAGTTGATTCTTCTTGCTAACAAAAGGAGAAATCCAGGTCTAGGTTATACAGAAGAAAAATATGATATGAAGATCAGAAACATGAGGTGGGCAGTGGTGGCGCTCGTCTTTAATATCAGCACTCAGGAGGCAGAGGCAGGCGCTCTCTGAGTTCAAGGCTGCCCTGGACTACAGCTGTGAGTTCCATGAGAGCCAAGGATATACAGAGAAACCATGTTTCTAAAATTGAAGAAAAAAAAAAAAAACAAAGCAAAACAAAACAACTTAAACAAGAAGAAGAACAAACCTCAAACCAAGCTAACCCACCAACCCACAAACAAAGAAATAAACATTATCAATCAATACAGTTTTAAATTTCTGTGGGCAAGGTGACTGGAAGAGTTTTAGGAACTCAACTTAACTAATAGGAGAGTGGGGAGACAGGATCCACCAATAGGATGCTGTATTTGCATCTTATGATCTGAGTAAACATGTAGGGAAAATTGTTAGAAGGAAAAAAATTTGTATTAGACATTGGCAAAGGACACGAACATCTCAGCTCCTAGGAAGAATTCAGGAAAGTGCCATCAATATGGAAATGGGGCTAGGTATATTTTGTAGAAGAGAGGGAGAGAGAGAGAGAGAGAGAGAGAGAGAGAGAGAGAGAGAGAGAGAGAGAGAGAAAGGGAGGGAGGGAGGGAGAGAGGGGGGAGAACAGAGAATTAGGTGTCATAAATTACACAAGCTTTAGAAAAATCTAATGACATGGTTATGGTATCTACCGTGGTTTTTCATATTTTGGGTAATATGGATACATTTTACATGTTCAATCTAAACTTTTTTTTTGTTTTGTGTGTTTTCACTTTCTGCTAATCAAATGTTGATTTAGACTTGCTCTGGTGACTGAGGTTGCAACCCAGTCCCAGACTGATCATTTATCGTGTCCTCTGAATGGCTGAGCCTTCTGGATCAACACTATTTAGAACTGAATAACAATAAGAAATGCTGTCTATCCCTGCAACTCAGAGATAGAATAAACCAAATCAAATAAGCGGGAGTTAGGAATAACTGTTTACTTGCTCTGAGAGGTTACTTAAAATGTGTTTGAAAAATCAGCTCCCTAAAACATATGCTAGGGGCAAGGTCCATGCAGTAATTAATATTAAAATAAACGTAAAATAGTTAACTGCATGAACTGCCCCTCGTAGACTCCATGGGCATTTGTCACATCCTTACACCAGAGAGACTAGTAAGAGAAGCCCTGCCCTCTGCAACTGATTGGAAATTGCCTGTTGCTTTTGTTACATAAAACGTAATCTTGTAAAAGACATCTGTAATAGAGGGGGGAAAGGAAGCAGAGAACCTCCAATAAAAACAGAACCGACAGGCATTGCTTCGCGCACATAGATATTGGTTCTGTAAATCCGGTCTGGCCTTGTAAAGTTAATGAGGCTCCTCCAAGCTTTTAAAATTCCCACAACTGGAATCCATAGAACTAGAGAAATAAATGGAGGTTAACCACACTGTGGCTTCAGATTATGCTTTCCCTGTTAACAGTCCCATAAAAACTTGGGCTAAGTGAACACAGATATTAAACTTTTTATTGCACATATATTGAACAGTCATTTTGTTAGTGCCTCTGTGAGCTGGAGAAGAAAGTGAGGTCTCTGAGTGTTAGGTCCGTGTGAAGAGGAAAGAATCGGAATGACTTGAAACTATTAAGGAAGTAGCAAGAAAATACAGAAGCAACAGAAGTGATTTTAAAGACAGGATAAGTGAAGAAAGAAAGGCGGAGTGGGCAAAGCAGAAAAGATGATGTGCACTAGATGTTGTATTTGTCATAGTGAAACTGATGGACGGAGGCTTTACATTTAACTCTCTCTCTCTCTCTCTCTCTCTCTCTCTCTCTCTCTCTCTCTCTCTCTCTCTCTGTGCATGTGTGTGTGCATGCACGTGCATGTGTGAACTGACTTTGAATGGTGTGTAATATATTGAGAGTCAAGGACCTGGATATTAATTATGCTACTCAATTATAATTTGAAAAGTTGAAACCATCATTTTCCTTATTGATTTACAGACATTATTGTATAGTCCAGAGACAAAGTATATGACAGGTAAATATACCATGGATGCATTTTCCAGCACAATAACCTGCCTTTTACTTTATTACATATCATCATTAGATGGTTGGATGTCTCTGAATTTTGAATTTTAGTCTTTTGCAGTCAGGTTCTCTTAGCTGTGGTAAAATACCTTGAAAGAAGCAACTTGAGGGAGAATGGGGTAGTGTCAGCTTAAAGTTCCGGCAGGATACGGTGCATGGTGTGAGAAATGTCAGCAGGCAGGGGAGGTACAGTAGAAGGAAAAAGAGGCTGAACGGTCACATTCCATTCACGTTTAGAGAGTCAAGACACGGCACAGGAATAACCACAGGCAACAATCGCAAAAGCACTCCAAACACATCCAGAACTCTAAGTATTCCTTGACCCATTTCCTCCTCATGTCATGACACCCCCTTCTTGTCTGAGTTACTCACGCCGGTCATACAGCCCATGGCTGCTTTAGGCCAATTTGAAACTTTACAACAGGAACAAGTAAACCCTGTGTTTATGTGACTATTGTAGAATTGTGAGATTGATGCAAATTCTTTTGTTAGCATACTTTGCTATTTTTTTTTTTACTGCGTAACGTTCTTGGTTTTATGGTTACATGATAAGCCAGTATTAATGGACTTGAGTATTGGTTTTTATTTAAGGCTACTATGAATTTCCCTGCTACCATATTTTTGGAAATGACTTTTCAAAGGTTCTGTAACAGTTTTTGTCAGGGTAATATTATTGAACTCTGTGTAAAAATTGTCTTTGAATTATACAATTCGCTGATTCTGTGCTGGCAGAGGGTTGAGTGTTGACGGACTTTGGTATTGTTATTCATGTTGCCACCAAATATTTTGTAAACATTCTCTCTCTTGCCTTCTGGTTGGCTGAGGAGAGAATAGGTGGGACTTCCAGCAGAGACAGAAACTCTAGGAAAGAGTTAGGCATAGGCAGACGTGGAGGAGGAAGCAGGCCATGACTGAAGGAGAGGTAACTAATGTGTCATGTGGCAGAATTTAGAATAGAGTAAACGGGTTAATAAGTTAAAAGAGGTAGATGGGAACAAGCCTAAGTGAAGGCCTGAAGCATCCATAATAAATTTAAGTCTCTGTGTCTATTCAGAGCTGGTGTCTCCATAGAAAGTCCACATGGGTATAAAGTTTCCTCCAAGATTGAATCATTCCATCCTTCAGGGAAGCTCCTTAAGGTAAACAACTCAAAATACCTTCAGGAAGTCCCTGAAACTGACCAGATTCACCAGGCTCTTCCCTGCCAGAGGAAACTGTAAAAGCTGAGGGTCCCTCTTAGATGAAGCTAAGCTGCAAAGAAGACTTTCAGACAAGCAGATCTGCAAAGACTCTTAGGCCAGCCCAGCTGACTGGAAGATGCAGAAATAGCCAAGATGCCTTCAAGAGGCTAGAACACTGGAGGCACTTGGAGAGGATACAGTCCAATCTGTTGTGTCACCCACAGGCTGTGTATGTGCTCCTCAACTTTGAAAGCTGTCACACATGCTGGGGTGGGGTTTGGTGGCACAGCTGCCTTTGAGTCACCTTTGCTCCTATGAGTAACCACTCACTGATAATCCTGAATGTAACCCCAGTAAAACTCACTGATTCACCAAACTGAACTTCGGTCCTATCCATACTGTGGTTTATTATGGGTTTCCTCTCTGTGTGGGCAGCTGTATGTTGCATCTCTCCAGGAAAAGTTTTGTCCCATGCCACACAGTTCTCCTTCCCCTCCTCTCTGCCTCTCTTCTCTGGGATATAGATCCCACTGTGGGTTATTGGAACCAGAAACCCCGTAAATAGCAGCTACAGAGAGTGTTATTAAATAGTTTTCCAGATGTTTTTTCTCATTTACACTTTCCTCAGCAACGTGTGAGTGTCAAAGGTTCTTCACCCTTTTCTCAGTGCTTGGTATTGCTAATGCATCTGTACACATGCCCTGCTTGTGTATTATGCTTCCAATTTTGTGTTTTTATGGATTTTATAGTTTGTATGTGTGTGTTTTTCTTTTTTTAAAATTATTATGTTTTTATTTGGCTGTTTGTTTTCTAAAGAGTGGAAGAAAGCATGGAGCTGTCTGGGTGAGAGAAGGATGGGTGGATTTCGAGAAGATGAGGGAGGGGAAACTGACCGGGGTGTGCTGTGTGAAAAGCTATTGTTCTTAGTCAAGCAAAGAAAAAAAGAATGTACCACCGTCCAAAATTTATCTCAAATGACAAACATTTCTCAAAATCATTTCATTAAATATTGCATATTTAATAAGGGACTGTTTTGGTCCTTGTCTTCTCTTTTCCTCATCAAACAGTACGTGATATGTTTTAGGTAACCAGTAACAGTTAAAATTAATTAGAATTACCTAAAGGAATATAACATCACCCTAGAATTATTTTTGAGAGAATTATTTTTACTTTTTAATCTAGAAAAGCACCTTAAACTTTGTCCGAAGCACAACCATTCATTGTTTACATGTAAGTCCATCTTTTAAGACTGTGAATGTTTGCTGGATTATTGGTTTACTCGAATGACTTTAAAGTCAAAGTACACATATTTCAATTAGCCTTTCAAACAATTACCTGCTCTTAGTATAATTCCCTCTTATTTTGCATGAAATATAATTTGTTGAAATGCTGTTTTTAAGTGTTTGTATTTCCAGGGATGGCAGATGGATGAGGATTCTGACTTGCTATCTTTCACTTCAGTGTCCTTGGTGGATGGTACTTTTATATGTTTTCACCCTGATGATGATTGCTCTGTCATGTGCAGCTACTGCACCCTCATGATCATTACCACAGACAGTGATGACCCTCCCATGGTCATAATCTTTTATTTTGACATTTGCAGTAGCTTCCTAACTACATTTAGGATTGACTGACCATTTGCATATTCTAATCTTTCTTTCCTTTTCGAGCCACAACTGTTTCCCTGTGCTTTAGATTTGTGTTTTCAGATTCAAACCAAACTACCTTCAATGTGTTCTTATATCATTTGGATCCAGACAGCACCTGAAACATATATTACTATCAAATAGGTCTTGTACGTAAATGTGCAATAATTGCCAATTACTTAAAAATATACGTTACAATTTGTAGAGTTCACATTGCGTTTTTCTGGGTATGCTTCAGCGATGTGCTAGTCTTCTCAGTGCTCGCTGAAGTAAATTCTTAGGAGTTCTATAGTGACACTAAATTCACTCTATCACAAAAAAAAGCCTGTATAATATATTTGATTGAATTAATATCAGACTGTAATGTTATTTTGGTAGTTCCCTGGTTTTTCTAATTCAGGGTCATAACTATGGCTAGATGCCACATTGATGAAATGTTTGGGTACATTTTGCTGCACATAACTTATATCAAGCTTGTACCAACCTGGGGTTTTCAACCATACTGGCTGGCTAGACTTCATATCCCTGGCATGTTGTACACATGCTACTAGAGGAGACAGGTAGTTAACAGCCTTACCCAGCTATGGATCCTGCAAACCTCAATAATGACTGACCTGACAGGACACACCCACTGCTGTACTCCTTACTTGAATGCTGTGGGAGGAACCAACCACTTTGTGGTTTGGCTTAAGGCCCATATCACAAAACTGAATTCATGCTATGTACTTTTAATTGGGCCAAACCCCAATGGATGGCTAGGTCATAGGTCCCAAGGGAAGGCCCACTACTTACTATTCCATTAAATGAACATAGTAACACAATGTATTGCAAGGTCTTATTTTTACAGCTAGAGATGAATGCATCTCTCAGCTGTCACCAATGAAGCTTCTTTTTACAGTAGATGACGATTAATACTGAAACTCATAACTGACCAAGGTTCAGAGAATACGAGACTAAGTCCTCAAGTCTAAATGGGACATCTGTAACTCACCTCCTTTCTACGAAAGCTCCAGAATCATTGTAGAATTGGGAGTAGAAAGTAGCCACGGGCACTATAAAAAGTAACAAAAACTAAAACAGTGAATTAGTCTAAATCAAGAAGTGTGCCCTACCAAATACTCAATACTGAGAGGAAGAAAAGACAAACGGTAACAGTTAAATTTGTAAACCAAACATTCATATTTTCCATCAAAACATCAGTTAAAAGAATATGTAAGGCCTGGTTGCTGCCGCTGCAGAGAGCCCGTGGGCAGCACCCCACGAGCGAACTTGAGCCTCGGGACCACAGGTAAGACCAACTTTTCTGCTGCAAGAAAGCTGCCTGGTGAGCTTGGGACACACGGAAGCAGAATTCCTCTAGGACCAGGCACGTTCTGTGTTTACCGGAAGTCCCACACCCGCGGATCCCGGCCCGCAGCAGCTCTCTGCTCCCAGACCCCATGAGAGAGAGACCCAACCGCCTGGTCAGGTGGGCACTCCTGAGGCTGCAGAGCGGAAGAGACCACCAACACTGCTCACCCCTGCCCACATCCCTGGCCCAAGAGGAAACTGTATAAGGCCTCTGGGCTCCCGTGGGGGAGGGCCCAGGAGCAGCAGAACCCCTGCCTGAGACACCGCCGGAACCTGAGGGAAACAGACCGGATAAACATTCTCCGCACCCAAATCCCGTGGGAGGGAGAGCTAAACCTTCAGAGAGGCAGACAAGCCTGGGAAACCAGAAGAGACTGCTCTCTGCACACACATCTCGGACGCCAGAGGAAAAAGCCAAAGACCATCTGGAACCCTGGTGCACTGAAGCTCCCGGAAGGGGCGGCACAGGTCTTCCTGGTTGCTGCCGCTGCAGAGAGCCCGTGGGCAGCACCCCACGAGCGAACTTGAGCCTCGGGACCACAGGTAAGACCAAATTTTCGGCTGCAAGAAAGCTGCCTGGTGAACTCAAGACACAGGCCCACAGGAACAGCTGAAGACCTGTAGAGAGGAAAAACTACACGCCCGAAAGCAGAACACTCTGTCCCCATAACTGACTGAAAGAGAGGAAAACAGGTCTACAGCACTCCTGACACACAGGCTTATAGGACAGTCTAGCCACTGTCAGAAATAGCAGAACAAAGTAACACTAGAGATAACCTGATGGCGAGAGGCAAGCGCAGGAACCCAAGCAACAGAAACCAAGACTACATGGCACCATTGGAGCCCAATTCTCCCATCAAAACAAACATGGAATATCCAAACACACCAGAAAAACAAGATCTAGTTTCAAAATCATTTTTGATCATGATGCTGGAGGACTTCAAGAAAGACGTGAAGAACTCCCTTAGAGAACAAGTAGAAGCCTACAGACAGGAATCGCAAAAATGCCTGAAAGAATTCCAGGAAAACATAAATAAACAAGTAGAAGCCCATAGAGAGGAGACACAAAAATCCCTGAAAGAATTCCAGGAAAACATAAATAAACAAGTAGAAGCCTACAGAGAGGAATCGCAAAAATCCCTGAAAGAATTCCAGGAAAACACAATCAAACAGTTGAAGGAATTAAAAATGGAAATAGAAGCAATCAAGAAAGAACACATGGAAACAACCCTGGACATAGAAAATCAGAAGAAAAGACAAGGAGCTGTAGATACAAGCTTCACCAACAGAATACAAGAGATGGAAGAGAGAATCTCGGGAGCAGAAGATTCCATAGAAATCATTGACTCAACTGTCAAAGATAATGTAAAGCGGAAAAAGCTACTGGTCCAAAACATACAGGAAATCCAGGACTCAATGAGAAGATCAAACCTAAGGATAATAGGTATAGAAGAGAGTGAAGACTCCCAGCTCAAAGGACCAGTAAATATCTTCAACAAAATCATAGAAGAAAACTTCCCTAACCTAAAAAAAGAGATACCCATAGACATACAAGAAGCCTACAGAACTCCAAATAGATTGGACCAGAAAAGAAACACATCCCGTCACATAATAGTCAAAACACCAAACGCACAAAATAAAGAAAGAATATTAAAAGCAGTAAGGGAAAAAGGTCAAGTAACATATAAAGGCAGACCAATCAGAATCACACCAGACTTCTCGCCAGAAACTATGAAGGCCAGAAGATCCTGGACAGATGTCATACAGACCCCAAGAGAACACAAATGCCAGCCCAGGTTACTGTATCCTGCAAAACTCTCAATTAACATAGATGGAGAAACCAAGATATTCCATGACAAAACCAAATTTACACAATATCTTTCTACAAATCCAGCACTACAAAGGATAATAAAGGGTAAAGCCCAACATAAGGAGGCAAGCTATACCCTAGAAGAAGCAAGAAACTAATCGTCTTGGCAACAAAACAAAGAGAATGAAAGCACACAAACATAACCTCACATCCAAATATGAATATAACAGGAAGCAATAATCACTATTCCTTAATATCTCTCAACATCAATGGCCTCAACTCCCCAATAAAAAGACATAGATTAACAAACTGGATACGCAATGAGGACCCTGCATTCTGCTGCCTACAGGAAACACACCTCAGAGACAAAGACAGACACTACCTCAGAGTGAAGGGCTGGAAAACAACTTTCCAAGCAAATGGTCAGAAGAAGCAAGCTGGAGTAGCCATTCTAATATCAAATAAAATCAATTTTCAATTAAAAGTCATCAAAAAAGATAAGGAAGGACACTTCATATTCATCAAAGGAAAAATCCACCAAGATGAACTCTCAATCGTCATCTTCGATTGGTTTATATACAAGTGTGCAATTTCTAGGCTTGAAAGTAAAATGATGCTATCTGGTGCTGGATAGAGGAGCCTTATTTTTTATTATGGCAGCTTGCTATTTTTGTAACATGGTGATTTGGTTGAACACAATAAAGTACAGTAGTAACTGATCCCCCCCTCTTCCTGGATGAGTGAGGAGATGATTAAATGTTGATGTCAGCATCCATGAGCATATTCAGATGAGCTTCTGCTTCTGTTGAAAAGGATGCTGTGTTTGATTGTGGTCCAAAGCTTTGAAGCACTACTTGGCATCTCCTTCCTTGGAGGTCTCACTGTTTAAACATAACAGATTTGATAGCTTGTTGGTAAGGTGAGGTCCAGCTTGTCTCCACTAGGTCATCTTCATGTGAATCCGGTGGTTATACGGTTTTGTTCTAGGGATATTTCATTTTTTTAATAACGGTTTTAGCTGACATTCATGGAGAGAATGAATCCTTAGAAGTGTGCCACTAGTGAAAGGAAATCCTGTCTAGAGTATGTTTCTTTACAAAGCTGTGTCACACCATCCTTTGGGCCCTCTGCTGGAAAAGTAGAATCAAGTCTCAAATAATGCCTTTTAAATTGTATCCTCTAGTATTATAGATGTAGGACAGTACTGTATCATACCTCTGTGGATGTAAAATAGCTTGTACCTGCTTTATGATACGTAGTAGTGACCGTGCTTTATCAGAGCTGTTTTTAATGATGTTGCTCAGAATGTTTTCTTTCCAGATGATGATTGAGAAGCTAATTTAAAAAAAAATGGTGCCAGGTACCACAAGAGTAACAGAACTGTGCTGTTTTCTCGGGTTTTGTTTTTTTACTTTTTTTTTTTTAATGGAGTGTGCTGGATGTCTCTACAGTTTTGTTCAGATGATTGCAGAACCTGGAAAAGCTGTTGCTGCTGTTGATGCATAACACACTGCTATTATTGGTCTTTTTATATAAATATAAATATATATACAGAAATATAATTTGAATTTTTTGAAACTTTACCTGTGCTGTCAACTTTCGAAAAAAGTATCCCCGTTTACTGTGTTGAGTTGGCACTGTACAGAAATTAACAGCCATATTGGTCTAGAAATGTTGAACTTAAGTTTTTTCCATTTGTACAGGGGTAACACACTGTATTAAATATGTAAGGTCTTATATACGTGGGTTTGATTAAAAAAACTAATAAAGTATTCTCTAAATTAAAAAAAATAGCAAAAAAAAAGCAGTAAGGGAAAAAGGTCAAGTAACATATAAAGGGAGACCTATCAGAATCACACCAGACTTCTCGCCAGAAACTATGAAGGCCAGAAGATCCTGGACTGATGTCATACAGACCCTAAGAGAACACAAATGCCAGCCCAGGTTACTGTATCCAGCAAAACTCTCAATTAACATTGATGGAGAAACCAAGATATTCCATGACAAAACCAAAATTACACAATATCTTTCTACAAATCCAGCACTACAAAGGATAATAAATGGTAAAGCCCAACATAAGGAGGCAAGCTATACCCTAGAAGAAGCAAGAAACTAATCGTCTTGGCAACAAAACAAAGAGAATGAAAGCACACAAACATAACCTCACATCCAAATATGAATATAACGGGAAGCAATAATCACTATTCCTTAATATCTCTCAATATCAATGGCCTCAACTCCCCAATAAAAAGACATAGATTAACAAACTAGATACGCAACAAGGACCCTGCATTCGGCTGCCTACAGGAAACACACCTCAGAGACAAAGACAGACACTACCTCAGAGTGAAAGGCTGGAAAACAACTTTCCAAGCAAATGGTCAGAAGAAGCAAGCTGGAGTAGCCATTCTAATATCAAATAAAATCAATTTCCAACTAAAAGTCATCAAAAAAGATAAGGAAGGACACTTCATATTCATCAAAGGAAAAATCCACCAAGATGAACTCTCAATCCTAAATATCTATGCCCCAAATACAAGGGCACCTACATATGTAAAAGAAACCTTACTAAAGCTCAAAACACACATTGCACCTCACACAATAATAGTGGGAGATTTCAACACCCCACTCTCATCAATGGACAGATCATGGAAACAGAAATTAAACAGTGATGTCGACAGACTAAGAGAAGTCATGAGCCAAATGGACTTAACGGATATTTATAGAACATTCTATCCTAAAGCAAAAGGATATACCTTCTTCTCAGCTCCTCATGGTACTTTCTCCAAAATTGACCATATAATTGGTCAAAAAACGGGCCTCAACAGGTACAGAAAGATAGAAATAATCCCATGCGTGCTATCGGACCACCACGGCCTAAAACTGGTCTTCAATAACAATAAGGGAAGAATGCCCACATATACGTGGAAATTGAACAATGCTCTACTCAATGATAACCTGGTCAAGGAAGAAATAAAGAAAGAAATTAAAAACTTTTTAGAATTTAATGAAAATGAAGGTACAACATACCCAAACTTATGGGACACAATGAAAGCTGTGCTAAGAGGAAAACTCATAGCGCTGAGTGCCTGCAGAAAGAAACAGGAAAGAGCATATGTCAGCAGCTTGACAGCACACCTAAAAGCTCTAGAACAAAAAGAAGCAAATACACCCAGGAGGAGTAGAAGGCAGGAAACAATCAAACTCAGAGCTGAAATCAACCAAGTAGAAACAAAAAGGACCATAGAAAGAATCAACAGAACCAAAAGTTGGTTCTTTGAGAAAATCAACAAGATAGATAAACCCTTAGCCAGACTAACGAGAGGACACAGAGAGTGCGTCCAAATTAACAAAATCAGAAATGAAAAGGGAGACATAACTACAGATTCAGAGGAAATTCAAAAAATCATCAGATCTTACTATAAAAACCTATATTCAACAAAACTTGAAAATCTTCAGGAAATGGACAATTTCCTAGACAGATACCAGGTATCGAAGTTAAATCAGGAACAGATAAACCAGTTAAACAACCCCATAACTCCTAAGGAAATAGAAGCAGTCATTAAAGGTCTCCCAACCAAAAAGAGCCCAGGTCCAGACGGGTTTAGTGCAGAATCCTATCAAACCTTCATAGAAGACCTCATACCAATATTATCCAAACTATTCCACAAAATTGAAACAGATGGAGCCCTACCGAATTCCTTCTACGAAGCCACAGTTACTCTTATACCTAAACCACACAAAGACTCAACAAAGAAAGAGAACTTCAGACCAATTTCCCTTATGAATATTGACGCAAAAATACTCAATAAAATTCTGGCAAACCGAATTCAAGAGCACATCAAAACAATCATCCACCATGACCAAGTAGGCTTCATCCCAGGCATGCAGGGATGGTTTAATATACGGAAAACCATCAACGTGATCCATTATATAAACAAACTGAAAGAACAGAACCACATGATCATTTCATTAGATGCTGAGAAAGCATTTGACAAAATTCAACACCCCTTCATGATAAAAGTCCTGGAAAGAATAGGAATTCAAGGCCCATACCTAAACATAGTAAAAGCCATATACAGCAAACCAGTTGCTAACATTAAACTAAATGGAGAGAAACTTGAAGCAATCCCACTAAAATCAGGGACTAGACAAGGCTGCCCACTCTCTCCCTACTTATTCAATATAGTTCTTGAAGTTCTAGCCAGAGCAATCAGACAACAAAAGGAGATCAAGGGGATACAGATCGGAAAAGAAGAGGTCAAAATATCACTATTTGCAGATGACATGATAGTATATTTAAGTGATCCCAAAAGTTCCACCAGAGAACTACTAAAGCTGATAAACAACTTCAGCAAAGTGGCTGGGTATAAAATTAACTCAAATAAATCAGTTGCCTTCCTCTATACAAAAGAGAAACAAGCCGAGAAAGAAATTAGGGAAACGACACCCTTCATAATAGACCCAAATAATATAAAGTACCTCGGTGTGACTTTAACCAAGCTAGTAAAAGATCTGTACAATAAGAACTTCAAGAAACTGAGGAAAGAAATTGAAGAAGACCTCAGAAGATGGAAAGATCTCCCATGCTCATGGATTGGCAGGATTAATATAGTAAAAAATGGCCATTTTACCAAAAGCGATCTACAGATTCAATGCAATCCCCATCAAAATACCAATCCAACTCTTCTAAGAGTTAGACAGAACAATTTGCAAATTCATCTGGAATAACAAAAAACCCAGGATAGCTAAAGCTATCCTCAACAATAAAAGGACTTCAGGGGGAATCACTATCCCTGAACTCAAGCAGTATTACAGAGCAATAGTGATAAAAACTGCATGGTATTGGTACAGAGACAGACAGATAGACCAATGGAATAGAATTGAAGACCCAGAAATGAACCCACACACCTATGGTCACTTGATTTTTGACAAAGGAGCCAAAACCATCCAATGGAAAAAAGATAGCATTTTCAGCAAATGGTGCTGGTTCAACTGGAGGGCAACATGTAGAAGAATGCAGATCGATCCATGCTTATCACCCTGTACAAAGCTTAAGTCCAAGTGGATCAAGGACCTCCACATCAAACCAGACACACTCAAACTAATAGAAGAAAAAGTAGGGAAGCATCTGGAACACATGGGCACTGGAAAAAATTTCCTAAACAAAACACCAATGGCTTATGCTCTAAGATCAAGAATCGACAAATGGGACCTCATAAAACTGCAAAGCTTCTGTAAGGCAAAGGACACTGCGGTTAGGACAAAACGGCAACCAACAGATTGGGAAAAGATCTTTACCAATCCTACAACAGATAGAGGCCTCATATCCAAAATATACAAAGAACTCAAGAAGTTAGACCGCAGGGAAACAAATAACCCTATTAAAAAATGGGGTTCAGAGCTAAACAAAGAATTCACAGCTGAGGAATGCCGAATGGCTGAGAAACACCTAAAGAAATGTTCAACATCTTTAGTCATAAGGGAAATGCAAATCAAAACAACCCTGAGATTTCACCTCACACCAGTGAGAATGGCTAAGATCAAAAACTCAGCTGAACGGCAGATGCTGGCGAGGATGTGGAGAAAGAGGAACACTCCTCCATTGTTGGTGGGATTGCAGACTGGTAAAACCATTCTGGAAATCAGTCTGGAGGTTCCTCAGAAAATTGGACATTGAACTGCCTGAGGATCCAGCTACACCTCTCTTGGGCATATACCCACAAGATGCCCCAACATATAAAAAAGACACGTGCTCCACTATGTTCATCGCAGCCTTATTTATAATAGCCAGAAACTGGAAAGAACCCAGATGCCCTTCAACAGAGGAATGGGTACAGAAAATGTGGTACATCTACACAATGGAATATTACTCAGCTATCAAAAACAACGAGTTTATGAAATTCGTAGGCAAATGGTTGGAACTGGAAAATATCATCCTGAGTGAGCTAACCCAATCACAGAAAGACATACATGGTATGCACTCATTGATAAGTGGCTATTAGCCCAAATGCTATTAGCCTTAGGTAAATGAATTACCCTAGATCCCTAGAACAAACGAAACTCAAGACGGATGATCAAAATGTGAATGCTTCACTCCTTTTTTAAATGAGGAAAAAGAATACCCTTGGCAGGGAAGGGAGAGGCAAAGATTAAAACAGAGACTGAAGGAACACCCATTCAGAGCCTGCCCCACATGTGGCCCATGCATATACAGCCACCCAATTAGACAAGATGGATGAAGCAAAGAAGTGCAGACCGACAGGAGCCGGATGTAGATCGCTCCTGAGAGACACAGCCAGAATACAGCAAATACAGAGGCGAATGCCAGCAGCAAACCACTGAACTGAGAATAGGTCCCCCGTTGAAGGAATCAGAGAAAGAACTGGAAGAGCTTGAAGGGGCTCGAGACCCCAAAAGTACAACAATGTCAAGCAACCAGAGCTTCCAGGGACTAAGCCACTACCTAAATACTATACATGGACTGACCCTGGACTCTGACCCCATAGGTAGCAATGAATATCCTAGTAAGAGCACCAGTGGAAGGGGAAGCCCTGGGTCCTGCTAAGACTGAACCCCCAGTGAACTAGTCTATGGGGGGAGGGCGGCAATGGTGGGAGGGTTGGGAGGGGAACACCCATAAGGAAGGGGAGGGGGAGGGGGATGTTTGCCCGGAAACCGGGAAAGGGAATAACACTTGAAATGTATATAAGAAATACTCAAGTTAATAAAAAAAAAACTTACAATATGAAGACTGGATGGAAAAATGTAATTTGGACACACTTTCTGATTTTTCCTCTGACTATAATATAATAAAGTTTTGTATATGAAAAAAAAGAAAAGAATAGCTTTATTAGTAGAAGATAAAAATTTCATTTGTTCTATATTAAAAATTGTTGAAATTCTTAGCACTTGTTATGTAGTGAAATCCTAAAAAAATATGTGTGCTAGTGTGTATGTTGTGTATGTTGGATTAAACTATGTCTTAAAAGATACAACTTTGTTATAACTACCTTAGGAACTTGGGCACTTTACATTTACACGTGCATATGACTTTAAATTTTAGTGATTTAAATGTAAATAAATTTTAAGTGATAAAATACAAAAAAAAGAATATGTAAAAGGAGCTCTCAGAACTCAATGGAAAAAGTAAGTATTCTAATTAGAATCTAGAAGAACTAAATTTGGAGATGCATTTCATTTCAGGGAAAGCACACACTGAAAATAATCTCACAAATTGTGTTCAATGCATCAATAAATGAAAAGCAACATTTCATTAGGGAATGAATATCAACACAGAACAATGCACCTATCAGAACAACTAAAACAAGTAATCACAGTTCCAAAATGCCGATGAGGACCTGGTGGGAATGAGTCACTTAGTTGAAAATACGAGTGGCACAAATGCTCTGAGAAAAGCATAGACAGCTTTTTAAATAGGTTGTACAAGGAGCTGATGCCTGTGTTGAAGGCATCAGTTATGATGGGATGTTCTCCTTGGCTTCGCATATAGTCCAGACAAGTCCTACTGATAATTTTGTGATCAGAGAAATGCTTCCTTCATTGTCATATTTTGCACTGTGGTATTTTGGCTTAGTTTTGAATTGTCATATCGTATAGTGTTTATTTTACTGGATCCACAGTTCCACACTAGAAAATTGCAGATAAGTTCAAGGGTTTTTGACCAGTCAGTCACCTGACTTACGTGCCATGTATCTCTCAGAAGACTTAATGCTGCTTCTTCTTTTTCTTTAATCAAAGCTTATGTTCGTATTGTGACTTATACTTTAGGCTGAAGGGTATAATGTATTTGTAGACAGGCAGGTATCCAAGCCCTTCCTATAGGTGCAGTCAAGCAAGATCCCAGGGAAAGAGCTGAGACTGCTTTCTATCATTAAAAAGTAAGGAACAAATTTTCTCTATGGTCACACATGTTGGGACTTTATTTCAGTAAAAAGTGTAAAGTTTCTGTTTTATTCTAACAAGTTCAAAATAAGGTTGGACAGCAGCAGAACTGGTGGCTTAGTAACTATCACGCAGAACTATTTCAGTAATAATCATAAAATAATAAAAAAGAAACACATTGATTTTAACAATTAAAATCATATGAATATACAGCTTCATATCAACTTGCCATTCCAAAACTACCTAAGTGATAGTAACAACTGGTATCAATCATCAAGAGTAACAAGAAATAACAAGTGAGAAATTACCCACCAGGTTAAAATGTCTACTCTACCCATGATGCCAGGCGATTGCACAGGTAGGCGCTATCATGGTAGCATTTCTGAGTCCCATTCTCGTCAGGAAGAGATGAAGAGCAGCCCTGAGTCTCGGTGTCAGCCTCCCACTCATCGCCAAAGGCATCCCATGAACTCGAGGAAAGAATTGCAGAGCTCTCCAGTGTGTCAGTCTCCCTCACCACTGACCCCCTTCCTCTCTGCCTCTGTGAGTTAATGTCAGATGATGTCCCGATGACTGACTTACTGCTGTTTTCCTTCTCGATGTCAACAAATCTGGGGCGTGATTAGTTGATTTTAGAAAATCCATTCTTTTTGGTTCCCCTAACATCAGCCATCTTTGCTCTCCCCCAACATTACCTGCTTTAATACAGTTTTATTAAGATCAGCTTTCTAAACATTCATGTTAGATCAAGGAAGGCATCTTTTAAAAATGATTCAGTACATTCCATATGTGTCATTGATTTTCCTATAAACTGGATTTAAAATGTTAGGTCATTTAAAAATTTTATGATAATATATTTAGTCTCTTACCTATTTTTTACGGTATTTTAGTGCTCTTTAGGCAGATTCAAAATTTCAAAAACAATACACAAGAATGTGAAGTTGCTGTAATAGCAGGGTATATAAAGAGGAATGTGTCATATTATCTTGTCTTCCTAGGAACATAATTTTATCTCTTCCAACTTATCAATACCTTCGCTTATCCTGTTCTAGCGCTCTAAAACATCTAGGTAAGATGGGGCTAGTCAGTTTTAAGCTGATGCTTTAACTTCAAGAAAAGCTTTCTAGGAGAAGTCTGCCCCTACACATTGTGTGTGTGTGCGTGCGTGCGTGCGTGCGTGTGTGCGTGCGTGTGTGTGTGTATGCTTTACTGAGAGGCGCTGCCTCAGGGCACCTACACCATCAGCACACGTGCACTCTGCCCCATACCTACTAAATTTTTTGTTCAATTATGTATTTTAATTTTTAATATTATAATTACACTTCTCACTTCCTTTTCTCCCCTCAAAGACTCCAATACACACCGACTTTCTCCCTTTTAAAATTTATGGCCTCTCTTTTCATTATTTGCTGTTACATTCACCCTGGAAATATGCATACAAGTGTCACTCACAGGATGATCAGATTGTCTTTATGTATCTAGAAACCATTGTTTTGGCAGCCTCTTGGCAATCCTTGGGAACGCTGAGATTCAGGAAGCCTTAAGCACTTTTTATTGACATCTTCAGAATAGTTATTGAGCTCTTTCCAAATCAAGGAGCTCTTCTAAGTAGGACAGGCACTAATCCTCTCTGGAGGGAGTTACCACTATTGTGTGACTGAAGTTATCTGGAGAAAGTGTGATGGATAGTATGGGTGATACAATTCTTTCCAAGTGAAACGCTCTCAGAAATGGTGTAGTGAGACCAGGATTCACTAGGACTTTGATAAAAGGTCCTGCTATCGATTTATAGATGTAGGAAAGGAGAGGGGCTGGTGGTACAGAAAAGAATCAGGACAATATTAAAATGGAGAACATGGCCAGGGTTCAGAAGTACAAGCTTAGTAGGTAGGAACTGCTATGGCTAGAGAAACACAAACTTAGGTCATATGAAAAAACAAGATTAAGATTTTGAAGAAAGTCTACGTGTTTTCTTAAGTTCTAAGTTTTTTCTTAAATATAATTTTAGCTTAATCTCTAAAAAGAATGTTCTCAGTAGGAGCACTGAGTTGCGTCAACGCCTTGGGATCCTTGCTTCTGTGTGTGCAGTGTGGCTGTCAACGATCTACAGTCTCAAAACTCTCCTTGAGTGAATAAGCAAGGCTTTTATTCATTGCTCTCAGAAATCCAACAGTAAACAGAAATGTTAACATTTTATAGCTTCACACATCTGTAGGAAAACTCCTCAAATATGGTTGAACATGCCATAGAAAAGCAATGGCACCTTATTCTTCTGATTTATGAAAGTTTAACTGTAATTTTTGAGAAGTAAGAAAATTGTATTCCGTGCTTTTCTGATAAGGGTGATATTGAATTCTTCGTCTTTTGTGAGTAACATGCAACTGGATCTTTCACAAAATTCTAAAGGCTTGGGTCAAATGAGGAAGTTTTAAAATTTTGTCTTAATACTGGCACGTGGCTGATGTTGTCATAATGTGGGTCTCATTTAGGAGATCATATTTTTGAGATTTCATGGGTGTGGTCTCTCTGCCACATATACCTTAAAGCACCTGGTCCCCTGGCTTTTGCAATCTTGTTATCCTCCGCTCCCGTCCTCCTCAGTGTACCCTGAGCCTTACATTGAGATGTATGGAGTGGGTTTGGTACCTCATGTTTGTTGTTCTCTACATTTTGATGTGTTATGGGTTTCTGTAGTAATCTCCATTGGGCTAACAAAGAAAGTCTTTGATGATCAGTGAGATATATTTCTCTTTGTGGATAAGCATATGCTTTTAGAATGCAGTTAGAAATCACACTGATTTAGGGAAATGGAAGTGAAAGGTTTTCCTCCACACCCATGACCTCCTCATGGTTGTCTATGTTTACATCACAGCCGGGATTTCTCTTAATGAGTTTGACTTAACTGAACAACTGCCGATCCCCTTCAGGATCTAATTGCTGCTATTGCATCCTTTGGTGATGTCTTAGCCATCCTGGTTATCGTTGAAGGTCTAACCATAGATCAAGAATTACAGGCAGTTAATGGCTGCTGAGAGAGAAAGAAGCAGTTTTCTTTAGGAACGATTTCCTTGATAGGTTATCCAATCCCAAGTAGCTTTAGACAAACACATGAGCAACATTAAATGGACTCAGAAGTGTGTGCGTGTGTGCGTGTGTGTGTGTATGTGTGTATGTGTGTGTGTATGTGTGTGTGTGCATGAATGCATGCGTGCATGCGTACGTGCACATGTGTGTGTGTGTGTGTGAGTGCATGTATATATATGTGTGTGTGCGTGTGTGTTGTGTGTGTGTATGTGTGTGTGTGCATGAGTGTGTGTGTATGTGTGTGTGTGTAGTTATATATATAGATGTTTGAAACAATAATAACTAAAATGGTCAAATTTGAGAGAGAGTGGGGGGTATAGGAGGAGTTATGTAGGAATAAAGGAGAAATAGAAATGGCATAAACACAGTATTCATGTAGGAAAATTTCAAAATAAAGTATTTTTTCTAGCTCAGCAATCCAAACTTGGCATGGTTGCCATAACAACTGTAACACTATTGCATGAGCGAGCACATCTTGCTAAGCCAGTCCTTTTTGTCGCCCTCAGGGTTCATAACTGGGTGAGACTGAGGATGATTTTTCTCCATCAGTTGTAGGGAGAGCACCTTCTAGTGTTATAAATACTGGCCAGTAGGGATGAAGTTTCCAGGAATATACCAGCTTGATTTCCACTTGTCCTGTGATTCAAGTATAGGCTGTCTTCAGCAATAGGGTCTTATCATCAAGTTTTGGAGGGTAACCAAGGGAACTGATTAGGGGTCTATGTGATACCTACTGGCCAACAATTTAAAGAGGTAACACATTCTTGGTACTGGAGATTGTATTTTTGCTGGAAGGCACGTCTAGTTTAGCGCTGTCCCTGTGAGTAGAATAAGTCTAAATGTGTATGTTTTATGGCACTTCTGTAGTAGCTGGTTACCATAGGACTTTTTCAGAAGTCCATTAGTGTTAGTTATCTTGCCTCCTACTCCTTCATCTATGTTTCCATTCTACATTCCAGTATTTGTACTTTATTTTTTATTGGATATTTTATGTATTTACATTTCAAATGTAAAAGGGGGATACCCTTTCCTAGTTTCCCCTCAGGAACTCCCCATCCCATCCCCCCTCCTTCTGCTTCTAGGAGGGTTCTCCCCATCTCACTTAGCAACTTTCACCTCACTGTGGCCTTGGCATCCCCTACACTGGGGCATCAAGCCATCACAGGACAAAGGGCTACTTTGTCTATTGATGCCAGAATGCCATCCTCTGCTACGTATGTGGCTGAAGCTATGGGTCTGTCCATGTGTACTCTTTGGTTGGTCGTTTAGTCCCTGGGGGTTCTAGGGGGTCTGGTTGGTCAATATTGTTGTTCTTCCTATGGTGTTGCAAACCCCATCAGCTCCTTCAGTCCTTTCTGTAACTCCTCCATTGGGGACCCCATACTCAGTTCAGAGCATCTGCCTCTGTATTTGTCAGGCTCTGTCGGAGCCTCTCACGAGACAGCTATAACAGGCTCCTGTCAGCAAGCACGTCTTGGCATCCACAATAGTGTCTGGGTTTGGTGTCTGTATATGGGATGGATACCCAGGTGGGGCAGTCTCTGGAAAGCCTTTCCTTCAGTCTCTGCTTCACATTTTGTCCTTATATTTCCTTTAGACAGGAGCCATTCTGGGTTAAAAGTTTGGAGATGAGTGGGCGGCCTATACCTTAACCAGAGGCCTTGCCTAACCTCTGGATATGGTCTCTGTAGGTTTTTCCCTCTTCTTTGTTGGGCATTTCAGCTAATCTCAACCCTGTTGGGTCCTGGGATCCTCTTGTTTTCCTGGCATCTGGGACCTGCTGGTGGCTACCCCAGTTCCCCATCCCTCATTGCTATACACCTCTGTTTGAGTTCCTGACCCTGTATATCATCCCTGTCTCTTCCCATACCCGATACTGCCCTCCGTCTTCCCCTTCCCCCTCCCAGTTTTTGCTATCCTGGATTTTTTGTTATTCCAAACGAATTTGCAAATTGATCTTTCTACCTCCGTGAAGAATTGAGTTAGAATTTTGATGGGGATTGCATTGAATCTGTAGATCGCTTTTGGTAAAATGGCCATTTTTACTATATTAATCCTGGCAATCCATGAGCATGGGAGGTCTTTCCATCTTCTGAGATCTTCAATTTCTTTCTTCAGAGACTTGAAGTTCTTGTCATACAGATCTTTACTTGCTTGTTTAGTCACACCAAGCTATTTTATGTTATTTGTATTTGTGCCTATTGTGAAGGCTATCATTTCCCTAATTTCTTTCTAAGCCTGTTATCCTTTGAGTAGAGGAAGGCTATTGATTTGATTAAGTTAATTTTATACCCAGACACTTTGCTGAAGTTGTTTATTGGGTTAAGTAGTTCTCTGGCGGAACTTTTGGGGTCACTTAAGTGGACTATCATATCATCTGTAAATAGTGAGATTTTGACTTCTTCTTTTTCAAACTGTATCCCTTTGACCTCCTTTTGTTGTCTGATTGCTCTGGCTAGAACTTCAAGAACTATATTGAATAAGTAGGGAGAGAGTGGGCAGCCTTGTCTAGTCCCTGATTTTAGTGGGATTGCTTCAAGTTTCTCTCCAATTAGTTTAATGTTAGTGAGTAGTTTGCTGTATATGGCTTTTACTATGTTTAGGTATGGGCCTTGAATTCCTGGTTTTTCCAAGACTTTTATCATGAAACAGTGTTAATTTTGTTAAATGCTTTCTCAGCATCTAATGAGATGATCATGTGGTCTTTTTCTTTGAGTTTATTTACATAGTGGATTACATTGATAGATTTATGCATATCAAATCATCCTTGCATCCATGGGATGAAGCCTACTTGATCATGATGTATGATCATTTTGATATGTTCTTAAATTTGGTTTTCAAGAATTTTATTGAATATTTTTGTGTCGATATTCATAAGGGAAATTGGTCTGAAGTTCTCTTTCTTTGTTGGGTCGTTGTGTGGTTTAGGTGTAAGAGTAATTGTGGCTTCATAGAAGGAATTGGGTAGTGCTCCTTCTGTTTCTATTTTGTGGAATAGTTTGGACAGTATTGGTATGAGGTCTTCTATGAAGGTTTGATAGAATTCTGTCCATTGAGTCCTATGCTCTTTTTGGTTGGGAGACTTTTAATAACTGCTTCTATTTCTTTAGGAGTTATGGGGACTATTTAGATGGTTTAGCTGTTCCTGATTTAACTTCGGTACCTTTTATCTGTCTAGAAAATTATCCATTTCCTCCAGATTTTCAAGTTTTATTGCATATAGGCTTTTGTAGTAGGATCTGATGATTTTCTGAATTTCTTCAAATTCTGTTGTTATGTCTCCCTTTTCACTTCCGATTTTGTTAATTTGGATACTGTCTCTGTGCCCTCTAGTTAGTCTGGCTAAGGGTTTATCTATCTTGCTGATTTTCTCAAAGAACCAGCTCCTGATTTTGCTGATTCTTTGTATAGTTCTTTTTCTTTCTTCTTGGTTGATTTTAGCCCCAAGTTTGAGTATTTTCTGCCTTCTACTTCTCTTGGGTGTATTTGCTTCTTTTTGTTCTAGTGCTTTTAAGTGTTCTGTCAAGCTGTTGACATATGCTCTCTCCTGTTTCTTTTTGGAGGCCCTCAGCGCTATGAATTTTCCTCTTAGCACAGCTTTCATTGTGTCCCATAAGTTTGGGTATGTTGTACCTTCATTTTCATTGAATCCTAGAAAGTCTTTTATTTTTTTCTTTATTTCTTTACCAAGTTGTCATTGAGTAGAGCATTGTTCAGCTTCCATGTGTATGTGGGCTTTCTGTTGTTTTTGTTGTTATTGAAGACAAGCCCTAGTCTGTGGCGATGTGATAGGATGCAAGGGTTTATTTCAATATTTTTGTATCTTTTGATGCCTGTTTTGTGACTGATTATATGGTCAGTTTTAGTAAAGGTACCATGAGGTGCTGAGAAGAAGTATGTCATTTTGTTTTAGGAGGAAATGTTTTATAGATATGTGAATCCATTTGGTTCATAATTTCTGTTGCTTTCACTGTGTCTCTGTTTAGTTTCTGTTTCCATGATCTGTCCATTGCCGAGAGTGCGGTGTTGAAGTCTCCTACTATTATTGTGTGAGGTGCAATGTGTGCCTTGAGCTTTAGTAAAGTTTCTTATATGAATGTGGGTGTCTTTCCATTTGGAGCATAGGTATTCAGAATTGAGATTTCATCTTGGTAGATTTTTCCTTTGAAAAATGAGTATAAATTATCCTTTCTCATCTTTTTTGATAACTTTTGACTGAAAGTCAATGTTAGTCAATATTAGACCACAGCTTGTTTCTTGCAAACTATTTGCTTGAAAAATTTTTTCTGCCTTTTATTCTGAGGTAGTTTTTGTTTTTGTCACTGAGGTGTGTTTCATGGATGCAGCAAAATGCTAGGTCCTTTTATTTATGCAGCCTGTTAGTCTGTTTCTTTTTAAAAGGGAGTTGAATCTATTGGTGTTCATTCCAGTATTTTTAATTGGATAAATATCAAGGGAAGCATTTGGGGTAGACTAAATTTTAAGAGATTTTGATAGATAGTAGTAGTATCTTCATGATGATTGATTGAATAAGGTACAGTTGTGATGGTAATTGTCACTGTTAGGCATGAAGACCCAAAGACCACTCAGTATGACCAAAGTTTAAATTGAGAGTCTATATAAGCCAGCTGGTTAAACCTGAAGAGAAGCTCTTCTCACAGTGCAGCCCCTAAGGCATATTATAGGGAGTTTTAAATGAAAGACAGCACATAACGTTTTTTCCTGGTTGGCAGGTGAAGGAGAAACAGGCAAGTGTGAAGGCTTAAAGCCCCAGTGTAGAGGAATGCCAGGGCGGGAAGGTGGGAGTGATAGGTGGGTGAGCCCCCTCATAGAAGCAGGGGGAGTGAGGATGGGATATGGGGTTACTGGAGGGGAAACCTGGAAATGGAATAACATTTGAAATGTAAATAAAATGTCCAATAAAAATGTTAAAAAAAACAGCAAAACAAAAAACAAAAACAAAAGCCAAGAACATGGAGTTTGCTGGGGCGTTTTGACCATGAGTTTCTAGCACAGGGTTGGGTGTTTTCTCAGAGGACTTTTCAGGGTTGATGGTAAAAACCAAAGATGACTTCAGCTGAGATAAGATGGGGAAAGATTTGCCCTGGCTCAAGGTGAGGATTTTATTATACTCCAAAAAAGGTACCTTAACTTCAGCCGGGAAGTTAGGCCATCAGAATGACTCATGAGCATTTCTATAAATAATTTTATTTTGCCCTAGGGTTTGGATGCAAATGCAAGTAGAAAGCTTCATTTTTTGGACTCAGAATTTCCATCTTCTGTGAAGTACACCAAGTGTGGTAATAATCTCTCCTTCCATGAAGGGGGTGGGGCATGCTATATCTACAACAAGGTAGACAACATTCATCCATAGAATGATTTGGTTACCCTTTTCACAAGTAGGACAAAGTTTGTAGATTAATTAACCCTCTCTGAGCCTTCAGGAGTTGTTACTTTTCCTAAATCTAGAAGACATAAAAATAGAATGAATGAAAAGAATTATGATTCTTTGCTGTGAAAAATAAGAGATGATCAACTACCTTATCTATCTACTTGTCCCATACACGAAGCTAACATTCTCTTTTTTTTCTTTAATTTTTTTCCCATCTTTATTAAATTGGGTACTTCTTATTTACATTTGAAATGTTATTCCCTTTCCCAGTTTCCAGGCCAACATCCCCCTAACCCCTCCCCCTCCCCTTCTATAAGGGTGTTCCCCTCCCCATACTGCCCCATTACTGCCCTCACCCCCAACAATCCCATTCACTGGGGGTCCAGCCTTGGCAGGACCAAGGGCTTCCCCTTCCACTGGTGCCCTTACTAGGCTATTCATTGCTACCCATGTAGTTGGAGACCAGGGTCAGTCCAGGTATAGTCTTTGGGTAGTGGCTTAGTCCCTGGAAGCTCTGGTTGGTTGGCATTGTTGTTCATATGGGGTCTCAAGCCCCTTCAAGCTCTTTCAGTTCTTTCTCTGAATCCTTCAACAGGGGTTCCGTTCTCAGTTCAGAGGTTTGCTGTTGGCAATCGCTTATGTATTTGCCATATTCTGGCTGTGTCTCTCAGGAGAGATCTACATCCGGTTCCTGTCAGTCTGCACTTCTTTGCTTCATCCATCTTATCTAGTTTGGTGGCTGTATATGTATGGGCCACATGTGGGGCAGGCTCTGAATGGGAGTTCCTTCAGCCTCTGTTTTAAACTTTGAGGCTAACATTCTTCTTCTTTTTTTTTTTTTTCCGGAGCTGGGGACCAAACCCAGGGCCTTGCGCTTGCTAGGCAAGCGCTCTACTACTGAGCCAAATCCCCAACCCGAGGCTAACATTCTTTTTTTTTTATTAACTTGAGTATTTCTTATATACATTTCGAGTGTTATTCCCTTTCCCGGTTTCCGGGCAAACATCCCCCTCCCCTCTCCCCTTTCTTATCGGTGTTCCCCTCCCCATCCTCCCCCCATTGCCACCCTCCCCCCAACAATCTAGCTCACTGGGGGGTCAGTCTTAGCAGGACCCAGGGCTTCCCCTTCCACTGGTGCTCTTACTAGGATATTCATTGCTACCTATGAGGTCAGAGTCCACGGTCAGTCCATGTATAGTCTTTAGGTAGTGGCTTAGTCCCTGGAAGCTCTGGTTGCTTGGCATTGTTGTTCATATGGGGTCTCGAGCCCCTTCAAGCTCTTCCAGTTCTTTCTCTGATCCCTTCAACGGGGGTCCTATTCTCAATTCAGTGGTTTGCTGCTGGCATACGCCTCTGTGTTTGCTGTATTCTGGCTGTGTCTCTCGGGAGAGATCTACATCCGGCTCCTGTCGGCCTGCACTTCTTTGCTTCATCCATCTTGTCTAATTGGATGGCTGTATATGTATGGGCCACATGTGGGGCAGGCTCTGAATGGGTGTTCCTTCAGTCTCTGTTTTAATCTTTGCCTCTCTCTTCCCTGCGAAGGGTATTCTTGTTCCCCTTTTAAAGAAGGAGTGAAGCATTCACATTTTGATCATCTGTCTTGAGTTTCATTTGTTCTAGGCATCTAGGGTAATTCAAGCATTTGGGCTAATAGCCACTTATCAATGAGTGCATACCATGTATGTCTTTCTGTGATTGGTTTAGCTCACTCAGGATGATATTTTCCAGTTCCAACCATTTGCCTACGAATTTCATAAACTCGTTGTTTTTGATAGCTGAGTAATATTCCATTGTGTAGATGTACCACATTTTCTGTATCCATTCCTCTGTTGAAGGGCATCTGGGTTCTTTCCAGCTTCTGGCTATTATAAATAAGGCTGCGATGATGTTGGGGCATCTTTTGGGTATATGCCCAAGAGAGGTATAGCTGGATCCTCAGGCAGTTCAATGTCCAATTTTCTGAGGAACCTCCAGACTGATTTCCAGAATGGTTGTACCAGTCTGCAATCCCACCAACAATGGAGGAGTGTTCCTCTTTCTCCACATCGAGGCTAACATTCTTAAAGAAAATAATGAACTGTGACTGGCAATGAACAAGTTTTTCATATAGTTTTGTAATATTCCTTTTTTCTTCTAAATGTAGCTGACAAGTCTACTAAATGTCAGTTGGCTCTCTAGAGGTTGCTTATCTCAGAAGATACCAAGTCTGCTATAGTATTAAAAACAGTACAGTAGGGGCTGGGGATTTAGCTCAGTGGTAGAGCGCTTGCCTAGGAAGCGCAAGGCCCTGGGTTCGGTCCCCAGCTCCGAAAAAAAGAACCCCCCCAAAAAAACCCAAACCAAACCAAAACAAAAACAAAAACAAAACAAAACAAAACAAAAAACCAGTACAGTATTAGTATAAAAACAATCATGTTGATCAATGGAACCAAATTAGATATGAGTCCAAACACCTATGGGCATGTGATTTTGAACAATGAAGCCAGAGATTCACATTGAAAAAGAACCAGACTCTTCAATAAACCATGTTGGTAAATTCAATATCTACATGTAGAAAAATACAGATAGATTCACCTTATTGCTCTGCACAAAACTTGATCCAAATGGACCCAGGATCTGAACATAAGGCCAGAAACATTGAGTTTGAAGAGAAAGAGGGAAATAATCTTTGGGGAAATCATTGCCACAGGCAAGACTTTCTGAACAGGGTACCAATAGCACAAACACTAAGAACAACAGTTAATAAATGGGACCTCATGACATTGAAAAACTTTTGTATGACAAAGGTCACTATCGTTCAAATTGACAGTCTATGAAATGAGAAAAGTCTTTACTAATTATGCATCCAATAGAGGAGGGTTAATATGAAGAACCAGAAAAGTAGACATCAGGAAACAAATAACCTAATTAGAAGAGTGCCTGTGTGTGTATATATGTGTGTGTGTGTGTGTGTGTGTGTGTGTGTGTGTGTGTTAGCACTAAAAGGAAGAGTTTTCAAAAGAGGAAACACTAATGATTGAGAAACATTTAAAAAGAAATGTTCAAAATCCCTAGTCACCAAGGAAATACAAAACAAAACTACTTTGATATTTCGTCTTGCAGCAGTAGGAATGGCCAAGACCATTAAAACAAGTGATAGATCTTGCTATGTAGAGTGTAGGAAAGGGGAACATTTATTCAGAGTGGGTGGGAGTATAAAGGGAAATCAGTATGGCTGTTCCTCAGAAAGCTTGAGGATGATTTACCTCAAGACATACCCCCAAAGGACTCTGTGTCCCGCTTGGAGAGATGCTTGCCCATCCATGTTCAGTGTGCCTCTATTCGTAAAAGCCAGAAGCAGCCTACAGATTCACCAATAGATGAATAGATAATAAAACCTGTATTATTAAAAATGGAGTATTATTCAGCTGTTAAAAGTAAAATTGTAAAAAATTGCAAAAAGATGGAGAAAAATAAAAAATAAAAAAAGAAAGAAAAAAAAGTTGTAAGTAAATGGAGGTAGAAAAAAAATCATATAGAGTAAGGTAAATCAGACCCTCAAAGAAAATGTCGTGTTTTCTCTTACATATTGGTGTTAGCTTTTAAGCATTTGATAGGTGGGCTGCAATGAGTAGTGAAATGAGTAGCTACAGTGAGGAGGGAAAGATTAAATGGTGAGAAGGACAAGAGAGGGGTAGGGAGGGGATGTGAGAAGGGACAACTAATACTAATCTTTTGTCATCAAGTGAAACCTTCAGTACAAGAAATGATTTATTTCTGGTTGATGTGTTGGTCTGCGGAGCCCTATGGAAAGCCCCAAATGACCCAGGCTATTACCAAGGCTATTGTTTGTTCTCTAGAGACCCATGCTGGGTCCTCTGCTGAAGAAACCATGTACACAGTTCCCTGAACACAGAGAAGTTGGGCTGGACCTTAACTACTGCCTGATGCTCATGATATTGGAAGGTAGTCTGCATGCTACAAGAGGAGAAAGGTAACTATCAATCTAGCTATAAATCATGTGATTTACAAGTGTGTCCTATTTATAATACACACCATTGCTATAGTGGCATAAATTTTATTGGAGAAACCAACCTCCCTCTGGTTGTATTTAAGGCTCACTCCATGAGATGGAACCTATATCTGACACTTTTAACTGCCTAATAACATGAGACTAGATAGGTCATAGACCTAGATAAAAACTCCACTTGATACTACACTTGATCTTAGCCAAAATATCGAGAAGTGATTAGATGAAATCTCAATACTATTGTTCTGCTAAACTTATACAGCAATTAAATGACTTCGTTATTTGTCTTTTTTTTTTTTTCGGAGCTGAGGACCGAACCCAGGGCCTTGCGCTTGCTAGGCAAGCGCTCTACCACTGAGCTAAATCCCCAACCCCCACCGCCTTTTTTTAAAAAAAAGATTTAGTTATTAATTTTAGGTATATGAGTACACTGCAGCTGTCTTCAGACACACCAGAAGAGGGCATCAGATCTCATTACAGATGGTTGTGGGCCACCATGTGGTTGCTGGGAATTGAACTCAGGACCTCTGGAAGAGCAGTCGGTGCTCCTAACCACTGAGCCATCTCTCCAGCCCTAAATGATTGCTTATAAGATTCTTCTATACCCATAGAGGAGTGTTTCACACAGCCTTTATCAGAGAAGCTTTCTCCTACAATAAATGGGAACTAATACAGAGACCTTGAGTTGAAAAATGTGCAGAGAGTCAGAAATTATGAAATTTTCTGTCCAAAATGGGATATCTTTATTAATCACCTTCCCTTAGGACTCAGGATGCTATGCTGGAAAAGGAAACAGAAAGTTTGTAAGTCACAGGGCATAGATGACTTCAAGAAAACTCTGCCTTCCGTATACAGTAGGACTGATGCACATATGAGCTTATGAACTTATAGGTTCAAGTTAGAGGAGGTCCCAGCATTGAGAGGTCAAAGTGGAGATGGGTTCTTACTCCTAAACAGGAAGTTATCTGAACTTGACACCTGCTTGTAAGAAAAATAGTTTTCTCCAAGAGAGTCTCAATGGTTATATACACAGTACATAGGGGCAGACCCATGACAACTGTAGATAGTATTCTTGTAGACCATTTGTTTCATATTACTTTGTTTGGGAATTTTTGTCTTATTGGTCTTTTGTTCTTATATTATGGTTTTTGATTTTGTGTTTCTATAGGTTTTGATGTGTTTCTTGTGGTTCCCCCTTCTAGTGGTTTGAATATGCTTGGCCCAGGGAGTGGCATTATTAGGAGGTGTATCCTTGTTGGGGTAGGTGTGCCTTTGTTGGTGTGACCTTGTGAAGGAAGTGTGTCATGGTGGGCGTGGGCTTCAAGTCCCTCTTCCTAGCTGCTTGAAAGCCAGTCTTCTCTGAGCAGTCTTCAGATGAAGATGTAGAACTCTCAGCTCCATCTGCATCACACCTGCCTGGATGCTGCCACGCTCCTGCCTTGATAATAGTAGACTGAACCTCTGAATCTGTAAGCCAGCCCCAACTAAATGTTGTCCTTATAAGAGTTGCCTTGGTCATGGTGAGCGGTTCTAACTAAGACACCCCTCATTTTTAAAAATTACTTTTTTAAAAATGGGGGGAGGGTTGGGAGGGGAACACCCACAAGGAAGGCGAGGGGGGAGGGGGATGTTTGCCCAGAAACCAAAGAATTATTATTAAGTATTAAATAAATTTAAAAAAAACTACTAGAAGGACAGCCTGGGACAGGACCCTTCCAGTCTCCATCTGCACCCAGAGCTGGGGTTGTCCCAGAGCCCTCAGATACAAAACCTGCCCACAGAGAGCTGGTCTGCCAGGAGCATTCTCCCTCCTAAGCCCTCAGCCCACAGGCAACACTCCACTTTCTCCCCATTGACTGTCCAAGGAGAGACACACCAAGAGCACACAGGGTGCAGGAGCCACAGGGTAGCCTAGGACAGGACCCTTCTGGTCTTCATCTGCACCCCAGAGCTGAGTCTGACCTACAGTTCTCAGACCCAAAACCTGATGGCAGAAAGCTGGTCTGCCAGGAGCGCTCTCACTCCAAAGATCACAGGTTCACAGGATCACAGGCCCACGAAGGGACAAGCTCCAGTCATAGACTGCAAGACCAACTAACATCAGAGATAACCAGCTGGAGAGAGACAAGCACAAGAACCTAAGCAACAGAAACCAGAAACTTGGCATCATCAGAACCCAGTTCTCCCACCACAGCAAAGGAGTAGTGGAGCTGGAATCTGGAAGTTCTCTCTCTCTCTCTCTCTCTCTCTCTCTCTCTCTCTCTCTCTTTCCATGTCCATGACTAGTCAATATACTACTTGAAATTCTTACTAGAGCAAAAAGACAACTAAAGGAGATAAATACTGGAAAGGAAGAAGACAAAGGATCATGATTTGCAGATGATATGATAGTATATATTAGCGATCCCAAAAATTCTACCATGGAACTCCCATGCCTGAGAAACACCTCCAGCAAAGTACCTGAATACAAGATTAACTAAAAATATCAAGAGCCCTCCTATATATAAACAATAAATGGGCTGAAAAAGAAATTATGAAAACTACCCAACACAATAGCCACAATTCACAATAGCCACAAATAATATAAAATATCTTAGGGTAACTCTAATGAAGCAAGTTAAAGACCTGTAAAACAAGAATTTAAAGTCTTTGAAGAAAGAAACTGAGGAAGATATCAGAAGATGGAAAACTCTCCAACACTCATGAATTGGTAGGATTAGCATAGTAAAAATGGCCATCCTACCAAAAGCAATACACAGATTCAATGCAATTCCCATATTAATTCCAACAAAATTCTTTACAGACTTTGAAAGAACAATACTTAACTACATATGGGACACAACAAAACACAGGATAGCTAAAAACGATCCTGTACAATAAAAGAATCTATGGAGGTATTACCATACCTGATTTCAAGCTTTACTGCAGAGCCATAGTAATAATAAAAAAAATGCATGGTATTGGCATAAAAACAAACAGTTTGATCAATGAAATCAAAGAGGCAGACATAAATCCACATGTATATGGACAAGTGATTGTTGATAAAGAAGCCAAAATTATACAACGGAAAAAAGTAAGCATCTTCAACAAATAACACTGGTCTAACTGGGTGTCAATATGTATAAGAATGCAAATAGATCCTTATCTATAACCCTGCACCAAACCCAAGACTAAATGGATCAAGAACTCAACATAAAACCAGATACACTAAAACTGATAGAGCAGAAAGTGGGGAATACCCTTGAACACATCAACACAGGAGACAACTTCCTGAACAGAATAGCACAGGCACTAAGGTCAACGATTAATAAATGAGACCACATGACTGAAAAGCTTCTGTAAGGCAAAGGTCTCCATCTATAGGACAAAATGGCAGCCTACAGAATGAAAAAGATATTGACCAGCTCCACATCTGGCAGAGGACAAATATTGAAAATATATAAAGAAAGTAGACATCAACTGACCAAACAATTCAATTAAAAAATAGGATACACATCTAAACAGAATTCTCAGCCGAAGAATCTTAAATGACTGAAGCTCTTAAAGAAATATTCAACATCCTTAGCCACCAGAGGAATGCAAATCAAAATGACTCTGAGAGTCCATATTGCACCTGTCAAAATGTCTAAGATCAAAACATGAGACAGCTCCTGCTGGCAAGGATGTGGATCAAGGAAAACACTCCTCCGTTGCTGGTGGGAATTCGAACTTGTATAGCCACTTTGGAAATAAATGTGGAGGTATCTCAGAAAATTGGAGATCAATATGCCTCAAGGCTCAGTTTTGCGACTCCTGGTATATACGCAAAGGATGCTCCATCCTACCACACGACACCTGCTCAACTATGTGCATAGCAGCTTTATTCGTAAGAGCCAGAAACTGGAAAAAATCTAGATGCCTCTCAACCCAAAAATAGATAGAGAATATATAGTACATTTACACAATGTAATATTACTCAGCTCTTAGAAAAAGCTAAAATCATAAAATTTGCAAACAAATGGATGAAACTAGAAAAAAATCATCCTGAGTAGATAACCCAGGCCCAGAAAGACAAACTTGGTATTTACTCACTTATAAGTAGATATTACCTATGAAGGTGACCCTAGGTAAGACTCTTAGTAATGGGGGACTTCAGTAACAATGTAAGACGTCCAATGGAGGGACTGGAACACCAACCCAGACACAAAACTTTGGACCTAGAATTTGTCCTATCTGCAAGATGTTCTATGGTAAAGTGGTGCAGAAATTGTGGGAGTGATCAACCAATGAACAGTCTAGCTTGAGACCCATCTCATGAAAAGGAGCCAACCGCTGATATTTCATGGAGATCCAGGAACCAGAGGCTGGGTAGCCCAGACACCTACGATAGAACTAAACATGACCGACAAAAAAAAATAAGTCAAGTCAATAATTAATGAAACTCTTTTCTTTTATTGAAAAAAGTTATAGTTTAAAGTTTAAAGTTATACAATATAGTCTCATCATGGTTTCTCCTCCCCAACCTCCTCTCATATCCTCCCACCTCACCACCCACTCAATTCCCTGTTCATCTCTCTTTAAAAAACAGAACAAAGGATAGAAGGAGAGGAGAAAAGGGAGGAGATGGAGAGAGAAGGAAGTTGCCATGAGAGGAGGTGGACCATGAGCCCATGGCCAGGAAAAATAGGAGAATGGCAGGGCACTGTGGTGAGAGTGGGAAGGTGGGAGTATCCTCATAGAAGCAAGGGGAGGGTTGAGGAGGTATGGAAGAGGGGAAAGGGGGGATTACATTTGAAATGTAAATAAAATACCCAAGAAAAATAAAATTAAAAAAGAAAACAAAACAAAAAGTAATTTTTTTACCTTTTTTTTTAGCTTTAATAGTTCTTTTTTTTTTTTTTATTAACTTGAGTATTTCTTATATACATTTCGAGTGTTATTCCCTTTCCCGGTTTCCGGGCAAACATCCCCCTCCCCTCTCCCCTTTCTTATGGGTGTTCCCCTCCCCACCCTCCCCCCATTGCCGCCCTCCCCCCAACAATCTAGTTCACTGGGGGTTCAGTCTTAGCAGGACCCAGGGCTTCCCCTTCCACTGGTGCTCTTACTAGGATATTCATTGCTACCTATGAGGTCAGAGTCCACGGTCAGTCCATGTATAGTCTTTGGGTAGTGGCTTAGTCCCTGGAAGCTCTGGTTGCTTGGCATTGTTGTTCATAAGGGGTCTCGAGCTCCTTCAAGCTCTTCCAGTTCTTTCTCTGATTCCTTCAACGGGGGTCCTATTCTCAATTCAGTGGTTTGCTGCTGGCATACGCCTCTGTGTTTGCTGTATTCTGGCTGTGTCTCTCGGGAGAGATCTACATCCGGCTCCTGTCGGCCTCACTTCTTTGCTTCATCCATCTTGTCTAATTGGATGGCTGTATATGCATGGGCCACATGTGGGGCAGGCTCTGAATGGGTGTTCCTTCTGTGTCTGTTTTAATCTTTGCCTCTCTATTCCCTGCCAAGGGTATTCTTGTTCCCCTTTTAAAGAAGGAGTGAAGCATTCACATTTTGATCATCCGTCTTGAGTTTCATGTGTTCTAGGCATCTAGGGTAATTCAAGCATTTGGGCTAATAGCCACTTATCAATGAGTGCATACCATGTGTGTTTTTCTGTGATTGGGTTACCTCACTCAGGATGATATTTTCCAGTTCCAACCATTTGCCTACGAATTTCATAAAGTCATTGTTTTTGATAGCTGAGTAATATTCCATTGTGTAGATGTACCACATTTTCTGTATCCATTCCTCTGTTGAAGGGCATCTGGGTTCTTTCCAGCTTCTGGCTATTATAAATAAGGCTGCTATGAACATAGTGGAGCACGTGTCTTTTTTATATGTTGGGGCATCTTGTGGGTATATGCCCAAGAGAGGTATAGCTGGATCCTCAGGCAGTTCAATGTCCAATTTTCTGAGGAACCTCCAGACTGATTTCCAGAATGGTTGTACCAGTCTGCAATCCCACCAACAATGGAGGAGTGTTCCTCTTTCTCCGTATCCTCGCCAGCATCTGCTGTCACTTGAGTTTTTGATCTTAGCCATTCTCACTGGTGTGAGGTGAAATCTCAGGGTTGTTTTGATTTGCATTTCCCTTATGACTAAAGATGTTGAGCATTTCTTTAGGTGTTTCTCAGCCATTCGGCATTCCTCAGCTGTGAATTCTTTGTTTAGCTCTGAACCCCATTTTTTAATAGGGTTATTTGTCTCCCTGCGGTCTAACTTCTTGAGTTCTTTGTATATTTTTGATATGAGGCCTCTACCTGTTGTAGGATTGGTAAAGATCTTTTCCCAATCTGTTGGTTGCCATTTTGTCCTAACCACAGTGTCCTTTGCCTTACAGAAGCTTTGCAGTTTTATGAGATCCCATTTGTCGATTCTTGATCTTAGAGCATAAGCCATTGGTGTTTTGTTCAGGAAATTTTTTCCAGTGCCCATGTGTTCCAGATGCTTCCCTAGTTTTTCTTCTATTAGTTTGAGTGTGTCTGGTTTGATGTGGAGGTCCTTGATCCACTTGGACTTAAGCTTTGTACAGGGTGATAAGCATGGATCAATCTGCATTCTTCTACATGTTGACCTCCAGTTGAACCAGCACCATTTGCTGAAAATGCTATCTTTTTTCCATTGGATGGTTTTGGCTCCTTTGTCAAAAATCAAGTGCCCATAGGTGTGTGCGTTCATTTCTGGGTCTTCAATTCTATTCCATTGGTCTATCTGTCTGTCTCTGTACCAATACCATGCAGTTTTTATCACTATTGCTCTGTAATACTGCTTGAGTTCAGGGATAGTGATTCCCCCTGAAGTCCTTTTATTGTTGAGGATAGTTTTAGCTATCCTGGGTTTTTTGTTATTCCAGATGAATTTGCAAATTGTTCTGCCTAACTCTTTGAAGAATTGGATTGGTATTTTGATGGGGATTGCATTGAATCTGTAGATCGCTTTTGGTAAAATGGCCATTTTTACTATATTAATCCTGCCAATCCATGAGCATGGGAGATCTTTTCATCTTCTGAGGTCTTCTTCAGTTTCCTTCTTCAGTGTCTTGAAGTTCTTATTGTACAGATCTTTTACTTGCTTGGTTAAAGTCACACCGAGGTACTTTATATTATTTGGGTCTATTATGAAGGGTGTCGTTTCCCTAATTTCTTTCTCGGCTTGTTTCTCTTTTGTATAGAGGAAGGCAACTGATTTATTTGAGTTAATTTTATACCCAGCCACTTTGCTGAAGTTGTTTATCAGCTTTAGTAGTTCTCTGGTGGAACTTTTGGGATCACTTAAATAAACTATCATATCATCTGCAAATAGTGATATTTTGACCTCTTCTTTTCCGATCTGTATCCCCTTGACCTCCTTTTGTTGTCTGATTGCTCTGGCTAGAACTTCAAGAACTATATTGAATAAGTAGGGAGAGAGTGGGCAGCCTTGTCTAGTCCCTGATTTTAGTGGGATTGCTTCAAGTTTCTCTCCATTTAGTTTAATGTTAGCAACTGGTTTGCTGCATATGGCTTTTACTATGTTCAGGTATGGGCCTTGAATTCCTATTCTTTCCAGGACTTTTATCATGAAGGGGTGTTGAATTTTGTCAAATGCTTTCTCAGCATCTAATGAAATGATCATGTGGTTTTGTTCTTTCAGTTTGTTTATATAATGGATCACGTTGATGGTTTTCCGTATATTAAGCCATCCCTGCATGCCTGGGATGAAGCCTACTTAGTCATGGTGGATGATTGTTTTGATGTGCTCTTGGATTCGGTTTGCCAGAATTTTATTGAGTATTTTTGCGTCGATATTCATAAGGGAACTTGGTCTGAAGTTCTCTTTCTTTGTTCGGTCTTTGTGTGGTTTAGGTATAAGAGTAATTGTGGCTTCATAGAAGGAATTCGGGAGTGATCCATCTGTTTCAATTTTGTGGAATAGTTTGGATAATATTGGTATGAGGTCTTCTATGAAGGTTTGATAGAATTCTGCACTAAACCCATCTGGACCTGGGCTCTTTTTGGTTGGGAGACCTTTAATGACTGCTTCTATTTCCTTAGGAGTTATGGGGTTGTTTAACTGGTTTATCTGTTCCTGATTTAACTGAGGTACCTGGTATCTGTCTAGGAAATTGTCCATTTCCTGTAGATTTTCAAGTTTTGTTGAATATAGGCTTGTATAGTAAGATCTGATGATTTTTTTGAATTTCCTCTGAATCTGTAGTTATGTCTCCCTTTTCATTTCTGATTTTGTTAATTTGGACACACTCTCTGCGTCCTCTCGTTAGTCTGGCTAAGGGTTTATCTATCTTGTTGATTTTCTCAGCGAACCAACTTTTGGTTCTGTTGATTCTTCCTATGGTCCTTTTTGTTTCTACTTGGTTGATTTCAGCTCTGAGTTTGATTATTTCCTCCCTTCTACTCCTCCTGGGTGTATTTGCTTCTTTTTGTTCTAGAGCTTTTAGGTGTGCTGTCAAGCTGCTGACATATGCTCTTTCCTGTTTCTTTCTGCAGGCACTCAGCGCTATGAGTTTTCCTCTTAGCACAGCTTTCATTGTGTCCCATAAGTTGGGGTATGTTGTACCTTCATTTTTATTAAATTCTAAAAAGTTTTTAATTTCTTTCTTTATTTCTTCCTTGACTAGGTTATCATTGAGTAGAGCATTGTTCAGTTTCCACGTATATGTGCGCATTCTTCCCTTATTGTTCTTGAAGACCAGTTTTAGGCTGTGGTGGTCTGATAGCACGCATGGGATTATTTCTATCTTTCTGTACCTGTTGAGGCCCGTTTTTTGACCAATTATATGGTCAATTTTGGAGAAAGTACCATGAGGAGCTGAGAAGAAGGTATATCCTTTTACTTTAGGATAGAATGTTCTATAAATATCCGTTAAGTCCATTTGGCTCATGACTTCTCTTAGTCTGTCTACGTCTCTGTTTAATTTCTGTTTCCATGATCTGTCCATTGATGAGAGTGGGGTGTTGAAATCTCCCACTATTATTGTGTGAGGTGCAATGTGTGTTTTGAGCTTTAGTAAGGTTTCTTTTACGTATGTAGTTGCCCTTGTATTTGGGGCATTGATATTTAGGATTGAGAGTTCATCTTGGTGGATTTTTCCTTTGATGAATATGAAATGTCCTTCCTTATCTTTTTTGATGACTTTTAGTTGGAAATTGATTTTATTTGATATTAGAATGGCTACTCCAGCTTGCTTCTTCTGACCATTTGCTTGGAAAGTTGTTTTCCAGCCTTTCACCCTGAGGTAGTGTCTGTCTTTGTCTCTGAGGTGTGTTCCTCTAGGCAGCCGAATGCAGGGTCCTCATTGCGTATCCAGTTTGTTAATCTATGTCTTTTTATTGGGGAGTTGAGGCCATTGATGTTGAGAGATATTAAGGAATAGTGATTATTGCTTCTTGTTATATTCATATTTGGATGTGAGGTTATGTTTGTGTGCTTTTCTTCTCTTTGTTTTGTTGCCAAGACGATTAGTTTCTTGCTTCTTCTAGGGTATAGCTTGCCTCCTTATGTTGGGCTTTACCCTTTATTATCCTTTGTAGTGCTGGATTTGTATAAAGATATTGTGTAAATTTGGTTTTGTCATGGAATATCTTGGTTTCTCCATCTATGTTAATTGAGAGTTTTGTAGGATACAGTAACCTGGGCTGGCAGTTGTGTTCTCTTAGGGTGTGTATGAAATCTGTCCAGGATCTTCTGGCCTTCATAGTTTCTGGCGAAAAGTCTAGTGTGATTCTGATAGGTCTGCCTTTATATGTTACTTGACCTTTTTCCCTTACTGCTTTTAATATTCTTTCTTTATTTTGTGCGTTTGTTGATTTTACAATTATGTGACAGGAGGTGTTTCTTTTCTGGTCCAATCTATTTGGAGTTCTGTAGGCTTCTTGTATGCCTATGGGTATCTCTTTTTTTAGGTTAGGGAAGTTTTCTTCTATGATTTTGTTGAAGATATTTACTGGTCCTTTGAGCTGGGAGTCTTCACTCTCTTCTATACCTATTATCCTTAGGTTTGATCTTCTCATTGAATCCTGGATTTCCTGTATGTTTTGGACCAGTAGCTTTTTCTGCTTTACATTATCTTTGACAGTTGAGTCAATGATTTCTATGGAATCTTCTGCTCCTGAGATTCTCTCTTCCATCTCTTGTATTCTGTTGGTGAAACTTGTATCTACAGCTCCTTGTCTCTTCTTTTGATTTTCTATATCCAGGGTTGTTTCCATGTGTTCTTTCTTGATTGCTTCTATTTCCATTTCTAATTCCTTCAACTGTTTGATTGTGTTTTCCTGGAATTCTTTCAGGGATTTTTGTGTGTCCTCTCTATGGGTTTCTACTTGTTTATTTATGTTTTCCTGGAATTCTTTCAGGCGTTTTTGCGATTCCTCTCTGTAGGTTTCTACTTGTTCTCTAAGGGAGTTCTTCACGTCTTTCTTGAAGTCCTCCAGCATCATGATCAAATATGATTTTGAAACTAGATCTTGCTTTTCTGGTGTGTTTGGATATTCCATGTTTGTTTTGATGGGAGAATTGGGGTCTGATGGTGCCATGTAGTCTTGGTTTCTGTTGCTTGGGTTCCTGCGCTTGCCTCTCGCCATCAGATTATTCTAGTATTACTTTGTTCTGCTATTTCTGACAGTGGCTAGACTGTCCTATAAGCCTGTGTGTCAGGAGTGCTGTAGACCTGTTTTTCTGTTTTCTTTCAGCCAGTTATGGGGACAGAGTGTTCTGCTTTCGGGCGTGTAGTTTTTCCTCTCTACAGTTCTTCAGCTGTTCCTGTGGGCCTTTGTGTTGAGTTCACCAGGCAGGTCACTTGCAGCAGAAAAGTTGGTCTTACCTGTGGTCCCGAGGCTCAAGTTTGCAGCGGGGTGCTGCCCACGATCTCTCTGCGGGGGCAGCAACCAGGAAGATCTGCGCCGCCCTTTCGGGGAGCTACCGTGCACTAGGGTTCCAGATGGTGTTTGGTGTTTTCCTCTGGCGTCAGAGATGTGTGTGCACAGTGCAGTCTCTTCTGGTTTCTCAGGCGTGTCTGCCTCTCTGAAGGTTTAGCTCTCCCTCCCACGGGATTTGGGTGCAGAGAATTGTTTATCCGGTCTTTTTCCTTCAGGTTCCGGCGGTGTCTCAGGCGCAGGGGTCTTGCCGCTCCTGGGCCCTCCCCTACGGGAACCCAGAGGCCTTATGCAGTTTCCTCTTGGGCCAGGGATGTGGGCAGGGGTGGGCAGTGTTGGAGGTCTCCTCTGCTCTGCAGCCTTGGGAGTGCCCACCTGACCAGGAGGTGAGGTGTCTCTCCCCCTTCTAGTAGTTTTTAAATTTAAAATTTATTAGTGTTTGAAATGTATGCACTGATATGGCATCTTCCACTTAAAAATTAAAAATGTTAATAAGCTGAGCTGAATATCTTAAGGTGACACCTAATATTTGGTAAGATCTACTTCTACCTGAACAACCTATTTTAACTATGCAAGGGAAGACAGAATGTACTGCTATAGAACCTCATAGTTACTCTTAGGAGTCCCTACTCTAGATAGAAAAAGAAATCACCAACACCTTACTATCAAAAGAAAAAAATCACAACTGATTAGTGCTAACTCTAACTTGGTTTTTCTTAAACCGGGAAAAACTGTTGAGATAAATTAAAATTATGAACTTCCAAAAACCAATGAATCATCTAACCAACCAACCAACCAACCGACCGACCTACCGACCGACCGACCAACCAACCAACCGACCAACCAACCAACCACACGATAAGAGCATCTGTTGAAATGAGGCAGGCTCTTGTGTACCTGGGAAGAAGGATAACATCAGTGCAGAAAAAGTTGATGCTCCCTTCAACTTGCCTCAGATCTTCATTTTTGTTGATTGAAGGCCCAGGAGGGTGGTAGGGGAAGGGTGGTGGAGACAACAGACTTCTCTATCACACAGTCCTTGTTGCAGTCAGGAAGGCCATAGTCTCTTGTTTTAAGGATAAACTTATTAAAGATGAATCTGTGGGGGACTTGTCTTCAATAAAGCTGTGGTTTAATTTGTGAACCTAGTAGCTCTATGTTGGTTCCTTCTGACACAGACTCAGCTTGAAGTCTTAATAAACTCCTATAATTTTTGTTCAACATGGACCTAAAGTCCATGTTTAATATGACCTAAAGTCCAACCTCACATCCACTAGTGGTATCTTATGAAACATGCTTGTAAGTCTGGCTATTCATTAAAAAATATAATTTTGATAAGCAAAAATCTTATTATTTGAGATAAATGGTGGATTACTGTCACAGTAGCACTTCCTGGATGCTTTATTCCCACATGGAAAGGTCATTTCCTCACAATAGCCGGTTAGCTTACTTAGTGCTTAAAAGGCTCACGAACTTTTCACCTCCTACTCAAATCTCCTTAAAGCCAAGTTACAGCATAAATGTAATGAGATGACAATAAGATCTTACAAAGTGTTTTCGGTTAACAATTGCAATTAATGTTTTAACTTATTTGCAAATTGAGATTACGAGGAGTCTGACATGGCAACTTGCCTCCCAGTGCCTACTCCATGTAAGCATCACGAGTAGAGACACTTGCTGGGATTGTGGTTTTTAAATTAAAAACGTAAGACGTATAATTAGGGACAATTGTTGATGTGATTTCCTTATTATAGTGATCAATGCTATAACTATACTCCTGTCTCATAAATGTAATAAGCACTGTCAGCCGAAGATGCTTCTCTGGTAGATATGAATGTATTCAGTTCCATAAAACCAAATGCTAATTTTACTTTTTATAGCTTTCTAATTTATTTATTATACAGAACATACTTAAGCCACATTTATGAGATAAGAACTCATATTCACATTGCCTGCATTCTCACTTTTAAGAACTTTTCCTTTTTGGGAATACATAATAACTCAGATAAGAGAAACCCAGTCAATTAAAGTATTAAGGAGAAGCCTAGGAGATAAACTGACTGAGACTGTCTTGTAGTCCCTGTGCTTAGCTACTGATAACCACCTTCTCTAATTCCTTGTTAATATGGTGATTTTTGTTCATTCTCTGATATGTAGAGAGTAGGGGTGACTTGCTTCAGATAATAAAATAACCTTACAGCGTAATCCCCAATTAAAAAAAAAATTTCCAAATAGGCAGTCCAATCCCCGACTCAGAGAATGTTTCTCAAATTGATGCAACCTGATTTCTCCACTGAGACCCCCTTTCCTGTAATAGACCCCTGGGAATATTACTGAGTCATTGGTTTTTAGTTTGCTTTTATAGTGAGTTTCCTCATGCTCATCAAGAAGGAATTGAGTTCTCTGCTCTTTAGTAATTTGGTTCTTTGTGTCTGGGATTGAGGGTAGGGGGTGAATACATTGTAATGTACAATCGATATTTATTGCTTATATAATATGCTAAGGTATGGGCTAGTTGCAATTAACTGGAGATTGCTACCGCACTCATCCATGCATGCTCCAAGAATATATATATATCTGGGTGGAAAGGAAAGGAGAAAATTTTCAGTTACTCCAACAATTTAAGGTGACTTTATGGAGATCAAATGGAAGCTCTTAGATAAATCTGTGGAACTGATACATATTCTTCTGATGACTTTTCCTTCTGCAGCCATATGTGTGTGCAGCTGCAACATTATAGGCAACATGTAAAATATACATCTCTGTCTATCCATCTCTCTCTCTCTCTCTCTCTCTCTCTCTCTCCCTCTCTCTCTCTCTCTCCATCTACCTATCTCTCTCTCTATCACTATCTATCTATCTATCTATCTATCTATCTATCTATCTATCTATCTATCTATTCATCCATCCACCTACCTACCTATCCATCCATCCATCCATCCATCCATCCATCCATCCATCCATCCATCCATCCATCCACCTATCTATCTCTCTATCTATCCATCTACCTATCTATCTCTCTATCTCTCTCTATCTCTCTATCTCTATCTATCTATCTATCTATCTATCTATCTATCTATCTATCTATCTATCTATCTATCTATCTATCTATCTATCTAATCTATCTCATTCCAGACAGCACACAACTTCAGGAAAATGCTTAAGGTTGCAGAGAGTACATTTTGAATCCTTACAAGACTGAAAAAACTATCTGCTGTAGCATTAGCTCATCCGAGTGGTAGACTTTCAGTTAGATACAGCCTTATTTGCATGCCCAAGGCTGAGTTTACTCAAAGTCTCCCAGACCCAGCTGCTTCACAGGACCACTTCTTGGCTCCTGAGGGCTGGGCCATATGCACTGTTTGGGATTTTCTTGAGGGCATATTTGGTACTCTGCTATAGGCCTTTTAATTAACTGAATGCTCACTAGAGAAATGTTTAGCTGTGGGACCTAGAAAAATGGATTTAAAAAAAGGAAATACACAGTTTTATTGTTATGAGGTGACTCAGAATCTCCAATAATTTGATGTTTGTTTTTACAATCAATACAAGCCTAATTCTTTGAATCAGTCATTGGGGAACAAGATTTTCTAATGAAAGAAAAAAAAAAGTCTTGTATTAAGAAGGGAAGCCAGTCATCACAGAGCAATTAACTTTCCCATGATACCCAACTGCTTGTTACTATCAACACACTAAAGACCATCACTAGGATACTGTAGAACAGCACACAAGTAACGTTTAGACTCTTATAAGGAGTAAAATAAAAAAAAAATTCTAGGCACAGTCTGATATTACTTTTTTCCCTCCATCTTTATTAAATTGGGTATTTCTTATTTACATTTCAATTGTTATTCCCTTTCCCGGTTTTGAGGCAACTGATATATGTATCCATCGAAAAGACAGAGATAGAGGAGACACAGACAGATTTTTATCATGTAAATGATGTTCAGTTTTTAAAGAGGATTCCAGAGAATGACGTGATTTACATTCAATAATTTCTGTCATTTGCTTTTGTTCAGACACATTTCCTAAATGGCCAGTAATCACTACTACTTCATGGGTCCAACTTTAGATCTGCATGGGAGTGTGTTCTTAGCTTCCTATGAGCTTATTGGATGTTTCCTTAGGATTCTGCTCTCTAACACTGAGTACCCATCACTGAGGCCGCTTCCCTTTCTGATTTCATCTCTGTCATCAGTAGAGACTCTGTATAAAGCCCATTACTGCTTAGTGGTTCCATGACTATTTCCTTTAGCAATAATATTTTATTGTATTATTTGGGACACAGTCTTTCTATGTAGCTGAGGTTTGCCTCAAAGTCACAATTTAGTACAAGCTAGCCACAACCTGTAATTTTCTTGTGTCAGCCACCTTAGTGCTGGAATTATAGGAATGTAAGAATTTCAAGAAGTTTATTTTGCATGACATAGTTGTCAAACACTTTGGTTAGTTAGAACATGCGGTCTATGTAGTCTAAGGTGAACCATCCTTTCAAATTCATTGATATTTTCAGATCATTTTTATTTTCTTTGAAGATTCTTTTTCATATGTATTCTTAATCAGGATTGGTTCAAGGCTATGTTTAGGAATATACATCTATATACATATATGAATGCAATGATAATAAAAAGGAGGCCATGGATTTGAAGGATAGTGGAGACTTATGGAAGAGAGGGTTTGAAGAGAAGAAAGGAAGAAAAGGACAGAGAGAAGTTGTAATTAAACTATAATCTCAACAACTGGGACAGGTTCATATGAACTCATAGAAAATGAAGCAGCAAGCAGAAGACTGATTCAAATCTGTGCAGAGTCCCCTGAATATATTGTAGCTTTCAGCTTAGTATTTTTTATGAGACTCCTGAGTGTGCAAATGGATGGACCTTGAACTCTTATGCCTTTCCTTGGGGCTCTTTTCCTTCTGTTGGGTTGTTTTGTCCAAATTCGATGTGATAATTTTTGTTTTATCTTTCTATTGTTTTATTTTGCTATCTCTCAGAAGCCTGTTCTCTTCTAATGAGAGACAGAAAGGAAGTGGATCCAAGAGGAGGGAAGTGGGGGAAGAATTGGGAGAAGTAAAGGGAGGGGAAACTGTAATCAGAATATATTATATGAGAAAAGAGTTTAACACTGACTAACATTAGTGAGAGAGAGAGAGAGAGAGAGAGAGAGAGAGAGAGAGAGAGACAGAGACAGAGACAGAGACAGAGACAGAGAGAGACAGAGCACACCCATGTTGGAGGTTTTTAATCACGTCCCTCTTGGAGATCTGGAGTCCTGCATAAGAAAGGGAGGAAGAGTTGTGGGAGTCAGAGGAGTTGAGGACACTGGGAAAGCACAGCTGGTAGAATCGACTAAGCAGGGCTCATGGGGGTTCACAGAGTCAGCATGGGTCTGTGCTCTGTCCTCTGCATATGCTATGGCTGTTTACTTGGTGTTTTTAGGTGAATCCTTACAGTGGGAGTGGGGGTTTCTCTGATTCTTTTGCCTGCTGTTTGGACTCTTCCTCCTATTGGATTGCTTTGACCAAGCTTGGGGTTAGGGTCTGTGCCCCATGTTATTGTAACTTGTTACTCTGTGTTTGATTGATGTCCTTGTGTGGACTGCTCTTTTCTGGGGAAAGATAGGAGAGGGACCTGGGAGAAGGAAGATGGGGAAGTCTGGGAGGAGTAGAGGGAGAGGAAGCTGTCAGGATATGAAAATAAAAAAAATCTATTTTCAATAAAAGGAAAAATAAATTATAATCTAAAAAAGAAAACTAAAAAATTTACATGTCAATGGTAGAATGACTGACTAAATTTTAGTAACAGTATATTTTATTGAATTATATTTTTGTAAAGTATTTTTAAGTGCTCAATACTGTAGCAACATCCATGATATTTTTAGCTACGAGGTTGTAAACAAATAGGGATGGCATAGCACTATTTCAGTTTGGATCAACACGTATTTATGTGCTATATTCATAGAGGAAAAACTAGAATAAATTATCCACAAATAAAAAAATCAGAATTGGTTCAGAAATTTCATTTCTCATAATTTCCTGGGGAAGCTTAGATACCAAGATTATAGAATGAATTGAAAAATGTTCTGTTTGTCTAGACCAGTGGTTCTCAACTTCCCTAATGCTGTGACCCTTTCATACAGTTCCTCTTGTTGTGGTGATCCCCAACCATAAAATTCTTTTTGTTTTACTTTGGAACTGTAATTCTGCTATTGTTATGAATTGTAATGTAAGTATGTTTTTTGATGATCTCAGGCAACCCCTGTGAAAGGGTCATTGGATCCCCAAATGGGTCATAACCAACAGGTTGGAAACCACTGGTCTAGACTATGCAGAAATATAAGTATGACTGTGCTTGTATCATGTGTTAATACAGAGTCATTACTGGGGAGTACAGTGTGCTGCTGTAATGACATGGAGAGAGTGAAAATGGTGAGTAAGCAGATACTTATGCAATATACTCGAATCTCCTAGTCAGACATTCGCATCTCACTATGGTTTACTCCCTGCTTTTCTACTTCAAAAAAATCAATAGCTATAGTCACTTGTTTTTTAAATACACCTTTTAAGAATTTTTAATGTAGACATACAAGGATATCTGGATGGTCTCTAGTTTATCTTACCATTTTACAGATTTAATTTGGGTCTAAGAAGGTTCTGTTTCCACTCAAAAGATAAGTAAATGAAGACACGCCCTTTATTTCTAATGTTATTTGAGAGGTTTATATGTATCAGTAACTGATTATTATTTATAATATATCACCAGGAAAAAATATTATTACAGTAACTTTATGTAGATATAATAGGCAAAGTTTATAGAAAACATAGGAGTGGGTACACTATTGAATAAATATATACACCTTCCATATATTGGTAAAACATCTGAAAGCATATTTAACACACTGATACAGTACATAAATGGTAAATCAAGAAATGAGTAGAATAGTCCAATGACAGAGCCAAATTTTAACTTTTAAAACATTTCAATTTTTTTACATTATGTGTATCTGTATCTGTGGGCACACACATGCCATGGCCCATGGATGTCATCAGGTTTCGAGGATGTTTATGGAACAGCATAAACGTACTTTAATATTTTAAGTTATTAGTGTAATTTTGATATAGTAATTCAAAGCACTGTATTCTAAAAGAATCATAAGGAGATACCTAGTTGAGAGGGTTTAGATAACCAGTATTTTACACAGCAAAGAAAATTTCTTTGAATAATGATCAGACATATTTATTATATTATTTCATGTCTCTTTTCTTCTCAACCAGTCATGTTGGGACCAGGCATCACCTTACCTAAAAAAGATGTAGGTAATTGTCGCTGGAACATAAAATATTGAGCTTAAGTTACTGATATTTAAATGAATCAGAAAAAGTTATTTTCACAGCAATTTCTCTTGAGAGGTATTTTTATTGCTTCTATTAAAGAGACAAAGGTATGATAGTGAAGTCTAAGGGGATTATTATTCTGAAGGGAGAGATTTGGAAGTTTACATTGTGACTTTGTGAATGCTCTTCCTTTGTTACAGCAGCTTTGATTCTTATTAGTACCTGACACTCTTGCAATGACAGCAAAAGTGCTTTTGAATGGGCCCAGCCCAGTTGCTGTCAAACCTGTGTAATACACTCCTTTTGAGGGTAGAGTGTTAGGGCCTGAATAGTGCTAACTGTTCTAAAAAAATCCCTTTCATTAAGATACAGGGAATTTTTGTGACTCAGGCATGAGGATAAGACATTCTACCTCCCGAGGCAAGAGATACAGATATTGGCCTTGTCCGCATAACAGGACTTTCATCTGTGGGCTAGTGTTTCTATGCGGGAGAACTGAGGGAAGATGGGAACAATAGAGATTTCCCTTAAGTTCAGGGTTTGGGGATGTGGCCTAATTGAGATGGCTAGCGTCAGGGATCTTAAGACCATGATGTCTACAGCTGACCCTATATAAAATCAACTATAAATACGTGTGAATTTCAGAAAATGTCTGGTTTTCATAAAGTTGGAGCTAAAGTATACTTGAATTCCATAGCCTAAAAATCATGAAATTACAAAATAAAGAGAAACAAGAAAGTAATACAAAACAATATAAAAGAATTCTAGGAACAAAAATCACCTTCAAAGGGAAGAGGAACCGAGGGAGAACAGTTATGCTTGTCTTATACTTCCCAGCATACCTCATCTTCCCATAAATGTCAGTGTTCCAGAGTTGTTCAGACCTTTGCATGTGGTAACAGTTCGTGTATATAATAGCTCTTTCCCATGGGAAGCCACATGGAACATCATGGTCAGAAATCATAAATATCGACGGGATTTTTCCAGAAATCAGCTTGATGTTACATCTCAAGTACATGTTAGGACTGTATTGATTATGACTGTTTTAGCACGCGGGCATGTGTGTATATGTGAGTGGTGAGTGTGTGTGTGTGTGTGTGTGTGTGTGTGTGTGTATGTGTGTGTGTGTGTGTGTGTGTGTGTGTGTGTAGCGGGTGTGTGTGTAGTCCCGGGACTGCCGCTAGGTCTCATGACTAGCACCTGACTTCCTCACACACCTGAAACTAACCACGTCCATTGTGAGATCTGCGCAGGCGCACCATGACGCAGATCAGGCCATGTGACATGGACCTATGAACTGAGATTACACAGTCTGGACTGAGGAGGCAGAGTTGAGGGAGGATATAAGGGAGTGTGCTCGGGGGCTGGGAGAGAGGGAAGAAAAGAAAAGAGAGATTGATGCTTGCATGCAGAGAGAAAGGTTCCTGAATAAACTGCTTTGAGAAGAAGGTCGTGGTGTCGCTCCTTTCTGCGGGACGGAGACGGAGACGACGTGTGTGTGTGTGTGTGTGTGTGTGTGTGTGTGTGTGTATGTGTGTATGTGTGTGTATGTGTGTGAGTGTGTGTAAGCATGAGTGTGAGTGAGTGTGTGAGTGTGAGTGTGAGTGTGTGTGAGTGTGAGAGTGTGTGTATGTGTGTGCGTGTGCGTGTGTAAGCATGAGTGTGAGTGAGTGTGTGAGTGTGAGTGTGTGTGAGTGTGAGAGTGTGTGTGTGAGTGTGTGTGTGAGTGTGAGTGTGTGTGTGAGTGTATGTGTGTGAGTGTGTGAGTGTGTGTGTGAGTGTGTGTAAGCATGAGTGTGAGTGAGTGTGTGTGTGTGTGTGAGTGTGAGTGTGAGAGTGTGTGTGTGTGTGTGTCTTACTTGGTTTCAAAGTGTCCTGATCAGCTCAGTTGGCTGAGCAGCAAAACCCAAGGATCTACCTGTCTCCATTTTCCTGACACTGGGATTAAGAATGATCGTCACGTGCAACTTTTTAATGTGATTTCCGGGGATCGAACTCAAATCTTCGTGCTTGACAAGTACTTTACCAACCAAAGTATCTACTGAGCCCCTAAACATGAATTTTGAATTTATTTTATAATGTTAATTTTCCCATGTGAATCACAGGAGCTCTAATGTGATAAATCGCCCTCTCTTACCTGTTAGCATTTTGGTGCCTCTTCTAGAGGCCATCAGAGCGTGAAAGGGATCTTCTTCAATCATGGACGAAAGGGGCAGAGACATGATGGGTAGTGCGATGAATCTCAAGTAAACATTTACTTTATATTAAATACAGATGTTATGCTCAAATTCCACTTAGAATGTGGTTGTAGCAGTGGGAATTTGTGGAAATTAATTTAACAGAGGAGATTTTGTCATGTGATGAGCAGTTTCCAAAATGGACTTGCTTGTTCGGGACAAAAATGGATCCTCCCTGACATTTCTGTTGAATAGCATACTTAGTCCTTTCTAGCATCAAGGATTTTGATCAATTTATTATTTTTTTTGTGTGTGTATGTGATAAAAATTCATCTTTTCAGGTCTTCTGCCAGAATTCTTTGGGGATAAATATGTGGGTAATCTTTTAAATAAGTTCACTCCATTACAATTATGTCATTGTTCTTGTCTTCTCTTAAGTCATGTGGGAATTAATGAATATTTCATGAACAGCTGTAGCTACAGTTATCTATAGTTCGTGGGCTATGTATGAAGAAAGTAGTGTAGCAATCCGTGACCCTTTTAACCTCTTCATAAAAATTGGATTAAAATAGATAGATTGAATGCTTGTGAAATCAAAGACCTCATCAATTCCCCTGCATTTCCAGGGGTCGTGTACAAGAATATGTTATCCAACTTTAGTTCCCAAGAACACAGTTGATGTAGCCCATATATTCAACTCACGAATACTTACGTACCACAGGGATATTCCCTCTTTTCTATCTTACTATCTGCCTATTTTTTTTCTAGCAGTCTGCAGGGTAGGGATATGTAAGCACCATTTGAGTATCAACAATACTAGAAGCCTGTATGCCACCACCTTTGGCAAATAAACCTTGCTGTTCATCCACAGAAGACTAATAACTTCATTCCTATCACTTTCGGGGTCTTACCAATAAGAATGTAAGACAATTTAAAAAGATCCAATTCTTTCTCATGGGAAATCATTTGTGAAATTTGGTTATGTAATGTAGATCTTGCAATGCAAGATAAACAGTACACACTATGTATTACACAGAGAGGTCAGGTTTCCTCTGTTCGCCTTCTGCCCTGTGCATGCTGCCTTGACATTTCCATAGGCCCAGGTGCATTCATGACTTGAAGTTATGTATGCTCTAGATGGGAGCCTTGAACTTAGGCAAGTGTCTCCTTTCACTTCACCGAGACCCTCAATTTTATTTTATTTTTTTCTGGGCATCTCTTCAAACTGTGAGTCAAAATAAAACCTTCTTTCTTTCAGGTTGCTTTTGTTAGGTCTGTTTTTTCAAAGCAACAAGAAAAGTGATTCATAGAAAATTGTTATTGAGATGTGAGCTTGTTGTGATTTGATGGCCATGTAGTTCTTAAGCCTTTAGAATTGATTTGTGGAAGGAATGTGGAGGAGTTTGGAACTTTAGGCTAGAAAAGTATTATTGTACTATAAGCTGAGTGTAACTGGCCATTCAGCCATGGACATGCAAGACCAGAATGTTGAGAAAAACAAGGACACTGGAGGCCTGACACATGAGGATTCAGGAAGAATCTAGGTTTCAACAAGAGATAGTCAGGTAGTCATTATTCATGTTACATTACATTAAAGAATTTGGATGCATTCTGCTTATTTTCTGAGATCTTAAGTGAAGCTGAATTCAAAGATAATGGGCTAATCTGGCAAAGAAAATTCCAAAAGAGGATGACTTGTGCCATGCTTATTCTCCCTTGTTTTATCAAGGGCCATAGTGGGATTACCCAGAATTGAAAAGCAAGATAATTATTAGGTGTGGAAAGAAGCTGGTTTAAAGTTGCAGACGATGTGGGTGAAAAGAGAGATGCAGTTGTTAAAGAAATTATCCGCATTCAAGATAAACCCAGTGTTCTGCCTTGGAACAATAGGAAAGGTAGCCACCCATCAAAGGCTCCAATTTGAAAACAATGCAGGTTCATTTGAATGGTAAGAACCCGAGAATGCAGGGCTGAGAAGGCAGATGAAGGGATTCTAGTTAGAAAACATATGTACAACAATGCCAAGCAACCAGAGCTTCCAGGGACTAAGCCACTACCTAAAGACTATACATGGACTGACCCTGGACTCTGACCTCATAGGTAGCAATGAATATCCTAGTAAGAGCACCAGTGGAAGGGGAAGCCCTGGGTCCTGCTAAGACTGAACCCCCAGTGAACTAGACTATGGGGGGAGGGCGGCAATGGTGGGAGGGTTGGGAGGGGAACACCTATAAGGAAGGGGAGGGGGGAGGGGGATGTTTGCCCGGAAACCGGGAAAGGGAATAACACTTGAAATGTATATAAGAAATACTCAAATTAATAAAAAAAAAAAGAAAACAGATTAAGTGTGCAGAGGCCACTGAAGCCTGCGTCTCAAACTGGTAATACAGTTTGGCAGCATTGTCCATGTATTATACTGGTTTTGCTGGTGTGAAAAATGCAAGGGGGATGGAATCATGGAAGTGTATCCCAAAGTTCCAGAGAGCTGGATTGTGCAACAGGGTCAGATGCTTCACAAAGAGGTTCTGCGAAACTATTACGTGAACGGGGAAGTTAAAGCCTAAATTGCAGTGGTACCCTGAGATGCTGGAGGTAACAGGACCAGGGGATGTCAGATGTGAAAAGCCGGAGAAATATAGGAGAGTTGTCCTAAGAGACAGAGAAAGCATAGGCTAGTTAGAGCCAGGAGAGCTGGGTTTTTCAAGCTGTTTGGAGCGCAGATGAATTCCTCCCCTGTCCTAGGTGCTAAACATAGAGTTTCAGGAGCTAATGTTTTGCCTGATCCATTTTACTCTTACTGTGGTCCAAGCTTTGCTTGCTACCTTCCCGTCCCTCCACGTAGGATGCTAATTAATCCCACACCAGTCAATACTGGAAATACGTAACTATTTAAGACTCTTACTTTATAAGAGCTCACGGTCATCTTAGGGGAGGCTTTGAATGTTGGATTTTGGGCAATCTTGGAATGTTTAAACACTGAAGATTTTTAGAAATGGACCCAAAACATTTTGCATTATGGGATGAAAATAAGGCTTTGGGGACAAAGGTGACATGCTTTTGTTTAAAAGGCTGTGTTTGGATGTCAAGCTATAAGGTGTAATGTTGCGATGTCTAACAGTAGTTGTCAACTTGGGAGGATATGGACTCACCATGAGGCACGCCTGACACATCTGTTAGTGCATTTCCAGAAACGTTTAACTGAGGAAGAAAGAACCATTCTAAATTTGTGCATGACTTGAGGGAATAGTGGCTACTGATACTATGGGGAGGAAAGAAATTGGGGTTTCACTAGCTGGGGTGTATACAAGGAAATATTTTTGTCCAGTCTGAAAGACCCCAACCAAGGATGCATTCCATTAGTACCGTGAGTGAAAGGATAGATACATAATTATTTCCACCACCAGATGGTGTTTGTCTGCCTCTGTACACTAATTGCTATCAATGATTAAATACAAGCCTCTGATTCATATGCACAAATGCAGTGATTATTAAACATTTAAAAATCATTAGAGCACATTTTATAGGTTCAGCCAAACACAGTATCCTGGCTGATTATGATTAAACATACAGATAGTAAATCACACACTGATCCATAAATATCAGTGAATGCAGAGAAACAATGTGAAGAATGCTTATGGGTAGAAGAATTTTATTTTTAGATGAGAACTGAGACAACTATTAATATAAAACCAAACAGGACTCCTTGCTACCCGAGTTGACTTTTTATCACATAGGAAATAAGTCTTAACATTGCTTTCATAATAACAAACACATTCTAATATTTTGAAGTATATTGTCACCAAGAGGAGATAAAATAATGATAAGGATGTCTGAAAAGACCACAGGAATCATATTATTAACTATGTAACTAAAAAGAAATGCCTATAATACACATGGCTCTGTATATATTTAATATATATAATATGATATAATATAAATATAAAATATTTCTCATCTGATGGCGCTCCCTCAAAGAACCAAAAGCCATTTAACAAAATCACCAATACCAGATAAGAGAAGCCATTTTTGGAGTTGTTGGTCAGCGCTGTCCAAGAGACTCCTAAAACACAAAACCAGTTGCTATTATCTATGGTTAACTCCACAGAGATGGAAGGAAAGTTACTATTGCTGATGATACCATGCATCTTGAAAACAGGTCCCAGAGATCCCTGATCTAGAACTGTCTTGAATACCTCCACCCTGAGGACTTGCTTTTATGGTACAAGAAGGTACCATGCAAGCTTCCAAAGGAGGGAGAGAACCAACAGTCCACCCTTCTATGATCCCTATGAACCACATCAGTGACTAACATAGCATCATAATCCTGGGCCACAAAGTGGCATGCATACATCTGTGGTAATCAACAGCTCTCAAATTGGACTTAAGACTGATCAACAAGAGGGAAACTCTACCTGGTACTGGAAACCCAGCTAACTACTCAGTGTCAGTGTTGCCATGGTAACTGGAGAAGAATCTACAACTATTAATCTACTAAACCATCATAATTCCAAAAATTAACCCATAATTATTTTGTGCTTATACTCAGAGGGAAGTGCTGTTCCCCCTTCTCATCAAAGAAACCTCTTTTTGCAATAGATGGAGATCGTTACACAAAAGCCTCAACCAATCAAAATGCAAGTTGTCAAGATCAGTCCCAGTGGATGCCTCTATAAAGCTCTCCCTCACCCAAGGCTCAGGGAACATTGTAGAAGAGATGACAGAAAGACTGTAGGCGTCAGGAGATCAGGGAGTTTGCTGTGAGACTGTGTTTTCTAGTACTATCAGAAGCTGTACAAGGATGGGCTGAATGAAGATGACACCAAGAGACACGGCAAAGTCAATGAGGAAAATCCACATGGCCTGAACCCTACACAAAGAACTATGGGCAACTGCAGAGAGCTGTGCAACTCTTTGAGGGTGGAAGGAGTGTTCTTCCCTGGAGAAGAGCTCGACAATTGACCGCCCAGTTCCAAAATGTCAGCTCTGCAAACATATATACAAGTAACATATGGCCGGAACAATTCATTTAGGAATATATATATATATCTTCATGCAATGACCCTTACCTTAGTGCAAAAGAGGGCATGGATTTGAAGAAGAATGGAAAGGGGTAAATATGAGGGTTTGAAGGGTGGGAAGGGAAGGGAGAAGAGTTGTAACTATATCACAACTTAATTATTTTTTAAAAAAGTAAATGTAAATAGCTTGGAAAACAATACAAATTAACTCGAGTTTCTTCACCATTTTTGTCACAATAAATATACTTAAATATAACAAGACTTTCTACTAACTTGCATATTTATCGTTAAGAGAGAAATGGAGTATAGGGCTATAGTTCAGTCTTGGGACACTTCCTTAGCTTGCACGAGGTCCTATATATCAGAAAGGGGTTGAGAAAAGCAGTGTTAGACACAGAGACAGGGACTTCACTCATCCGATACAAAAACTGTAGAAGTTTTGTATGACCTTGAACCAAGATGCTTATTAGGTAGGTAGGAATTTTTATTATTATATTTATTTTAAAGAAGAGAGTTAAGAGACATCTGAGACTTCCCAATGACTCTAAAAGTGCATGACTACTTCATCATTGAAATACAGCTATTTGGAAGGAAGTCAGGATAATACAAGTGGGAATTGAGATTGCTCATCGGACCTAGAAGTCACACTTGGTGACTAATCAGTTCCAGTCATTCTCTCTGCAGATCCATTGACTGACACACTTTATGTAGCCTGATTCATCATCCTCCATCAGAGCCATCACATGATGCAACCTATACAAAGGCCTCTTTTCTCTTATGAGTCATGTTTTAATTGTGCTCGTGGAGTCAAGAAATAGTGAAAACATTTAGATGTGGAGAGGGTCACCTTTGAAAAATATAAAAATAGATGAACGTTTTTTATAACTAAACTGTCAACTGCTTTGAATAGCTCTCTGCTCAAAACCACTGAATTTATTAGAAACCATGGGAAGCTACAGTGTGGGAGATAAAGAATAGGTAATCCTCTTTTAGAGATTCTGTCTTCGTGGGGCTCCAGAAACTCAGCAGGTCGTCTGAAATGCCACATTTGATTCCTCTCCTTTGTTCCTGGCCCTTTGGTTTGTGAACAGATTTCCAGACACAAACCAGAGGCAAGTCCAGCAGTGGAGTAGCATGGCACTTGGGCTCAAGGACAAAGGGTACAGAAGGCACATTAGTTGCCATCACAACCAAGAGGCCTCACTTTCGTCAGGCTTCTGCAGGTGCCCTCAGAGGATTTATCAATCCCTTTATGACTCATTTGCTCAGGGAAAGTAGGGAACTGTGGAAGAGGGATCTCTACTACACTTTATGCTGGCCTGAAGATTCTCACCTGTGAGATAAAATGACTGTTATTAGCATGAAACTATTAAAGAAGATAAGAACTAAGCCTTGAAAATTAATGAAATTATTCCAGTTTCCTGCTAAAACCCATTATGAGCAATGCATGTATCCACCTTATGCTTCATTTCCCCTCACTTTACACATGGCCATGGGCAAATCTTCAAATTCTTCCTAATAACCTGCATTGAATGAAAATTCTTGAGTTTTGTGCTTAAGAAATTTTAGCTAATGTGCATAAAAATAAAATTGTGATGTCTTTTTAGGTTGATGAAATATCAAAAATTGTGACGTTAAAATTCAACCTAAATGTTGGAATACTTTGGACTACTAATATTTTGGATTATGGCTTTGAAGTAATTGATAGAATGGTCATGTGACCTGCCCTTAGAAGCATTGCAGGTGTGGCTGCTGTGTCACATGTGTGTCAGTAGGTGACAAAGAGGAGAGAGGCTATGTCTACACTCAGTATTCTGACCCAGGGACATCTGAATGATTCATGGCCTAATATTCCCTGGAATATTAGTCTGGTGCTGCACATGCCCGAGGGGGCGGTGATGGATGGGTAGACTGTGCCTGAGATGACTTCCCCCTGTGCCATAATGCACAAGAGGGCATAGAACTCCCGAGACCACTCCTGAGATGATCCCAGACACTCAGGTACCCTGGACACCACTAAGAGGCACAAGTCAGTGGTGCAGAAATGGAAGAAAGAGAGAAACCGAAGGACATGGTCACAATGAAGAGAGGCAGGACTGGAGATTTAAAAGTAGTGAGGATCAGCCTGTTATGAGTAGCTGGTTGAGACCACTTGGGACCATGGTGGGGTCCTGGCTGTGCTGCTACTGGGGGGCCAGGGCTGGGTCTGTGGCCCTGCAGCAGCAAGGGTCTATTACCACCAAAGGCCAGGCAGATTTCCTTGGTTTGGGTTGTCACCTGGTGACATGTTGATGTTAGGGGCTGCTCAGAACTGGTCCCACCTCTCACATGGGCATTGTGAGAGAACTGGCCCTGGGAGCGTGAGAGTAGGAGAGTTGACTCTGTCCCTAGCCAACTACAGTATGCTCACAGGAGTGGCCCTATGCATTGTGGGAGTTGCAGCATTTGACAGATGGCCCTAAAATCATCTCCCTTTTGGTGTTTTTGGATAAAGGAGAGGTATCCTCCTCACCCCTCACCCTTTACCACCTGTAGCAGGCAGGAGACTTGGTCCTGGAGTCATGAGAACAAAAGAGCTGGCCCTACCCCTTCACCAGCTGCAGCACTTAGGAGAGTGGGCCCTGCACCTTGCCTGGGCAGCACAGTAGAGCTAGCCCTGGATATGGGATTTCAGGTGAGCCAGGCCTGGGGATATGAGTGTGGGAGAACAGACCGTGCCTGTTGTCTGATGTGCAGTGGCAATGGTGAGGGAGAGATCCCCTCCTATCCCTTTTGCCCTAGCCACTGCTGGTGGGTGGGAGAGTTGGCCCCAAAAGGTTCATGAGAACAGGAGAGCTGTCTCTGTCCCTCACCTGGGCAGCACCGTAGAGCTGACCCTGGTGGTAAGGGTAGGGTAGGTGGGCAAGCTAGTCTTGAAGGTGTGAGCATGGGAAAGCTGGCCCCACACCTTGTCTGCTGTGTGACAGTGTGGGCACGGGAGAGATGCCTTCCTCCACCCTTGCCCCATTGCTACTTTGCAGGTAGGAAAGCTGGTTATGGGGTCATGAGAGTGGGAGAGGTGGTCTTGCCCTTCACCTGCTGCAGCTCTTGGGAGAACAGGCCCTGCCCTTACCTGGGCAGCACAGTTAGCTAGCCCTGGATCTGGGGATTGCAATATCCTGAGGGTATGAAAGCCATAGAGCCATCTCAACATCTATCCCATCAATGAACTGCTGGAGTGAATGAAGGGGCTGGTCCTACATATCCAAAACTACAGGATCTCCATGACACAAGGTAACAACAATATATCTGAGAGGAGTCCCAGTGAGGTCCAGTATTTGATAGAGTAGCAAAATCTGGAAGCCTCGTATCAAACCAAAACTCAGTGCAATGAACATTTTCAAGAAAAGACGTGTGAACAAAAGGGTATATTGTAGGACATACCATGACACACGACAACTTCTACAGTGAAATTTCTCTTCTCTGTCCAGGGCGGGTTGAAATGGTGGAAGGCAGATGTGAAGAGAGGTGGAAATGAGTGGGATTGGGGTGCATGATATGAAATTCACAAAGACAAACAAAAAGTTTAAACAAATGGCTATGTGAAAAATTTTAACATTCCGGTTTGCCATGCATTTTTATAGGCTACAAAAACACTGTAATAAATAAAACAATGAAGTATGACAACAGGAGTAATTGATAGTTACAAGGCCTAAATGTCCAGAGAAAGTCAAGGATTTAATACACATAAAACTCGTACCAAGTTCAATGTTGCTTAACAAAGAGCGTATTGTGGCAGACGCCATATTTTAATTTTCTAACAGTGTACAAGGGAGTAAGTTTCTAATGAGTATTGCACCAAGGAAATGGAAGAAACAACATAGCAAAAATATTGCCAACTGCATGACTGTAGCTCAATCTACTGAGGCCAGAGAAGAGAAGATGTGATTCGTGGTCCAACCATAGTTACAAATAAGTCACATGCAAGCTGCTGCTCAGACTGGAAGGCGGCAGCGTTCCTAAACTCAGAAATGAGCTGGGGAGAGCATTTCAACAGAGGAATCGTCAAGCTGAGAATGTATTTTGCGTGGGTGACTTCTTTTGAAGCACTATGCAAGGACACTCTTAACTCAATGGAGAATTAGGTCAAATGTGTTTGATAAGGAGTCCAAGATGTTAGGATATTGATCTTGAACCAGGCCAGAAGTCACAAGTGTGAGGTAGAAATAACTTGGGTTTGACCTCCCTCAATGTTTTCTATAATTGTCTAATATTTAAAAGGACCCACCTGTCAATAATTCAACATCTCTGCTCTAAAGGGAGTCACTCTACAAGACTTCATTTATTGCTTAAAACCCAGTGACAAGTGTGCTCTACTGCACACAGTAAATTGTCTCACTGCCTCACATGTGTCAAGGGTACATGTTCTCTTCTTCTTAACTCGAAAACAAATGTCCATTTTTTGCCTGGAAATTTACTATTAGACATCTCCTCTAAGGTTATATTTTGACATGAAAATCAACGAAGTGTTTCAAAAGCAACAAAGGAAACTGACCTTCATTCTCATCTTCTTAAAGGAAACCTTGGTTCTTTTGTAATTTTTTTGAAGCTCATCACTGACCTCAAAATATTCTGAAATGGAAATTTAAATATAATTTTGATCATGGAGAATATTAATTTAAAAACAAGTTCTTTGGATTTTCGATATGGGGCAATCTTTGCAAAAGCAGACCCTGATATGATAATGTATATGAAGTCAGCCACCCCAGCAGCTGATTTCCTTAGGAGGCTCCAATTGCTTCTGAGGTGGTTTTAAATGCAGTGGCTCTTAGGTAGTAAGTGGTTCTTGAAGGAAGCAGCTATAGAAAGCCATTATGATACCACGCAGAAAAATGAAATTGCAACAGTCCGAGAGCATCAGCTTAAAAAATATGGGAGAAAAACTTTGAATTATGGATACTCTTCTTACTTCATGTGGGACCCGATTCGGTAAAAGTTGGGAAGCCTTAAATACTGTGGAAGAGATCCATAACGAATGTAGAAATTCCGAAGACTTTTTTCTTCATTTTTATGGCACAGAAAGTAGCCTGAACCATGGCTGTCTGTCATGAGAACAATGAATGGAACAAGGGCTATAGGTAGAATTGTCTTTTCTATCCTCTATTTCTTTTAATTCTTTAGCATCAGTTTTAGAAGACAGAAGTAAAAAAAAAGAAACTTTAGAAATACTGGAAGGTGATGGGAAAGAGTTTCCAGTATTCAGAGAATAGAGTACAGAGTAGATCTCTTTCTTTCTCAAGCCCCACAGCAGTTTTAATCTACACTGCAGTAGCAAGGCCTGTTTCACTGAGTGGAGTGTGAGTTTCGCAAAGACTAGGACCATCATACATGTTTACACTGCGTTTCCTCAAAACAGGCTTATGTTGTTGTGTCTGTTTCAGGAGTTCACATTGATGTTCTTTATTAATCCATAAATAATAGAAAAGCCCAACAGAAGTTGAAAATTCTAGGAATGACCTTGATTTTTAGAGTTAGAAAAAAAAAAACAAAAAACAAAGCAAAACAAAACAAAATGAAACAAAAACCAAACTAAAACAAAAAAACAGAACAAAAGACACCAACTCAAACCAAAGTCTTCCCAGAGATTTGTAAACAAGTTAACTTTAAAAACCACCATTACTAGATGATCATTATCAGTTCTAAAACTTAAAGGAAAAGCAAGGCACAGCATGGTATTGGCAAAGAGACAGATACATTGATCAATGATGCAGAACAGTCCGTTCAGAGCTATGACTATGAAAATGTGATCATTACATTTTAATAAAGACTCCATTATTATTCTCTGGGGATTAATTTTATGGATACCAACAGGATGATCCATAAAATGAAACCAACATGCTGTTAGTTTCCAAAGTCTAAAAATTTTGGCTTGCCTAAGGTATCTTTAATATGAAGCAAAGACAAATTACGTATTGGTAGAAAAACTTACTGGATCACACATACAACACAGACTATTGATGTACTTATATTTTGCTAGAAGTTATGAGAAACCTCAAAAATTGGATAGGTATTCTGGTTGCTATTTATTTCAGGAAGTAGCTAAAGGACTTGAATAGATATTTATCCCCCAAATCCACAGGCTGGTACATAATCATCTGAAAGGGGGCATTCCATACCAGTCATTAAGAACTACAACTTGAAACCTTGGGGTACCACTGTACAACTTACACACAAGAGAAAGAGAACGGCTTCACAAGCATTGCTAGCACCAGCTGCTGAGAGAGAGGACAAGTGGCTCATTCACTCATTTCTGATGGCTGTGCATAAGAGCAGTCACTTTAGGAAGTGGGTCGCTTCTAGACTATCAAAGGCACCTTCAGCTCCCCATCAGACACTACCAGTCTCAGCCCTTGGTATCAACTTTGAAGAAATAAAAATAAAATTACATAAAGACCTATACATGACTTCCTGGCATTATTTCTTTGTAATTTTTTTTTTTGCCCTCAATGAAAACTAAAAGCAGCCTTAATGTTGTTCATTGGGCAAACGGCAAGGAACCTCAGTTAGGAAGTAATGCTGCTTAGCCATAAGAGAATTACATTACTAATATATATTGCATCTGGTTATCTCTTAAGAGATGCCTTGCTGAACAAAAGCAGATCCTCAAGAACAACATGGAGAATAATTCAATCTTTATGACGTTTTCAAATCTCCCGATACCATAGTCAAAGAAACACTTGGGTTTCTTGGACCCACATGTTGGAACCCATAGGTTCATAGATTTCAATGCTTGGTCAGGAGGCAGTGACCAAGGAGGAGACGTAGAACTCTATCTTTAAAAATATTTGGTGGATCGGGAGAGACACAGGATTTCCATTCCTTTCTTAAGTTCCTGATGCATAAAATAATATCTGGTTACATTTCCAAAGTCTCTAAGATGCATTCATCCCAGAGAAAAACCCAAAAGGCTTTACTCGAAGGTGTTCTGTGAGCAACACTTTTCACCTGAGAGAAAGGGTGGGTTTGTTAAAGGAATACATTTTTAAAAAGCAGACAAGCATGATTTTGTGAGGCGAGCATTGTGAGGTAATAGATATTTGGAGGAAGCACTGGTGAGTAAAGGCACACTCTGGCTTCCTTCTGGGAGATGGGCGAGAATAAGAAGAAAGGAAATGATTGATCATGCAGCATGTGGAGGTTTGGCTTTGAAATTAGTATCCAATGCAGATAGAGTTCTGTGAGATGAAGGTCAAGGGTCATTCTGGGACCCAGAAGAAACTTTCTGCAGCCAATTCTGAAAAGCTTAAACGTCATAGAGTTACAGACCTTGTCCTTGCCCTCTAAATCTGGACATGACCTCTAACTGCATTCACACATCTGCATGCTCTGTGGTTTCTTGGATCACCACATGAAGCCTGCCGCTGCCTTTTCTCATTTGATTTGCCAATGCCGAGACTTTAGGAATGAACACTCATATTTATGCATTCAAGAGTTTATTGTCGTTCTTTCACTACGCAGATTAACCATTCATATGAATCTACCTGGCTGAGAGGTGTAGATCAAGAGGCTTTGTGGCTGCAATCCCAGAGCAGAAATGCAGGTTTGACTCTGAGACAGTTTTTTTCAAAGTCGGCAGACACTTATATATTAAAGACTTAGAAAAACCCCTCATATTTTAGAAGAAAACACTTTAATCTATGTGCATTTATAATTCTGTTTAATTCTCTTATAAATCCCATCTCTGGGTATGTACTCCTCCTATTGAATAGCTATACTCCCTTGGTTGTACATGTCTTTATTATTATTATTATTATTATTATTATTATTATTATTATTATTACTATTACTATTACTACTACTACTATCATATTTATTACTATATTAAACCAAAAAAAGTGCAGCAGTTAAAAACAAGTACAAATGCTGAAAAATTTCATTATACAGCATACACACAGACAAGTTAAAAAATAACCCACAACTCTTAGTGAACAAGAACAAAGAAGCTACTGATGATTAGTGTTTGGATCTGGAAGCTGAGAAACAGCATTCTGGAAACTTTCATCCCAATTAACTTGCCCCTGTGACATCTATGGACACCGACTAGCTTTTCTTGTTTTGGTTCAACCATGATGAATCACACAGTGTATACTTGGTTTTGCTTTCTTTCCTCTAATTATATTTGAGAGTTCATTTTTTGTATATAACGATACATATTTGTTATCATTTTATATAGTAAATATGGTATGCATTTAAGTACATTAATTTAATACTGTTGAATGTGCCAAGCATTCACAGCACAGGGAGTTGCTCCCAGCTTAGACAATTATAATGCTAGCATTGTCAGCATATATTTAGACATGTTTGCCATGTTAGCATTCTACAGTGATGGCATTTCATGGCCACTACATATCTATCTTTTGTTCACATAGAACCAACTACCAACAAGTTTACAAAGCACGTATGTAATCATAAACACTCAAAAGTGGTGCATATTGTTGCACATCTTAGATGGTCGGTAAGCATTTAGATAATATTTTATTTATTTTTCATACATGTGTACAAGATATTTGGAACATAGCCACCCACCCTCCAGCTCTCCAGGGAACCCATCTCCATCCTAAGGTCATGCCCCTCTGGTTTGTGTCCTGGACACTGAACACTGTCAATGGTTCCCATAGGTTCATGGGTGTGGGACCATCCACTGAGGCATGCATTGCTAAATTTTTATCAAGTAAAAGGTGCCCTGGGACTGAAGTTCTTCCTAATGTGGGCAGAAAAATCCACTGATTTTCTTTAAAAATATTTTATATACAATTTCTATTTGAGAAATATGCACTGCACACTTCTGTTGAGAGTTTTTTGGTTGCCTTCAGTGATGTCCTGTGTCAATTATAATTTAGATATTTTCATGATTTTTTTGGGTTACCAGGAATTCTCAGTAACGTTAATACTTCCTGCGTAATGAATTCAGAACCATAGAATCTCTTTTCTGTACTGTTTTAACAACCATGGTAAATATGTTTTTGTAATTTTCCTTCTGCACATTCTTGTTAGCTGAATCTTCTATCTTTGAAATCATTTTGGGGTGAAGCGTAATGACTGTTTTTTAGGTGCTTTCTTGTAGAGGGCCGCAATAACATTCGCCACCACTAGATGGCGCTGGCTTCCACTGCGCCCCACGTGGAAGGCCCGGATAGCCTCCGCCATTACAAGATGGCGCTAGCCTTCACCGCGCCAGCCGGCTCCCTTTCAGGAAGTTAACTGTGCGCATGTGCAAGAGTGCCTTCGTGCCAGGTCTTTGCCCACTCCGGGGCGTGCCTTATGAGATCATGGGTAAACAACCAATCAGGTGTGGATACGCCGCGCTAGGGTGTATATAAGCACGCCATGTAGGCACGGCGAGGCTTCTCCTTAAGATTAAAATAAAAGTTTGGTCACAGCAAGGATTTCTATGTCCTCGCGTGTTTCTTGCCGGTGAGAGGTCGTGCGTGGGACACTTTCTGCTCTGTTTTGTGCATCTTATTTCCACTGAAATTCAAGTATGACCGTAAATTATTGATAACTTTGTTCAGCTTTCAAACACTGGTTTTAAAATTGTTTGTGGTATTATTTTCTTTGCTTAATGTTCCTTTTGATATGAAACAAACTGGGGTACTTTAAACCTGTGAGAGGTTTCATAGCTCAGCCAACAAGCTCCATTTGCTGTGTCCTACACTTGCTTGTAAATGCTATTAGGTATATTTTTGGTTATTCTCCATTTGTACTGAATTTTGCTTTCTTCTGTCAGTCATGAGAAAGTTTGAATGCTTTTAAAATTTAAAACACTTTAACTAGATTAAGCCTCTCTCTCCCTTAAATTATTGTCATATCCTATCTATATTTTGTGTTTTTTAAAGTATGCACGCACACACACACACACACACACACACACACACACACACTCTTTTCCTATGTCCTTACGTACAATCATTTCCTTTATCTAGTTGATATTTTCTGATAATGAATTCCCTCTGTTCCTACAAATGTTTTTCTCTTACCCTTATTTTTACTGGTACAAAATTCCAAGTTGACAGCTACTCTAATTTTATATGTATTTCCATTTTAAAAATAATTCATACATAAATACTGCATTTCTATCCCTTCACCCCTCCCTGTCTCTCTCCGACTGTTTCTGTGTCCCCTACTCCCTCTCACATACATGACCTCCTTGTTATTGTTACAAAGCCCATATAAATACAGTCTGCCGAGTCCATTTCTGTTTCCGATTTGGACATGTGTTTAGGACTGACTGCTTAAGATTGGTTTACAAATGAGGGTGCTCCCTTCTGGAGAAGGCTGACTCATCCTCTCTCAGAAACCGTTTTATTTTAATTACCTATAATTCTTCAACCACGATGGGGCTTGTGAGCTTTCCCAGCAGAGGCTGGCATGTAAAGTCATGCTATGGTTGTGCCGCCATTGTTTAAGTCACCACATTGCTGGGGTTTCATGGGTGCTGCTTCCCTGTTGTGCTTAGAAGCCCTTACTTCGCAGGAGATGCTGTGGTCCTCTAGTTCTTACAACCTTTACACTTCCTTTTATATCATGTTTTATTTTAGTTTTTAAAGACTTATTTATTATATATAAGTACACAGTAGCTGTTTTCAGACACACCAGAAGAGGGCGTCAGATCCTATTACAGATGGTTGTGAGCCACCATGTGGTTGCTGGGAATTGAACTCAGGACCTCTGGAAGAGCAGTCAGTGCTCTTAACCACTGAGCCATCTCTCCAGCCCCCTATGTGATGTTTTATATATGGATCTGTCAGTTGGGTTGGGTACCCCATGGTCAACTGTTCTTTGTATTTTTAGCAGTTGTGGATCTCCACTATAGAGTGGTCTCCATCTAATGAAGGAAAAAAGCTTATGTGATGAGAACTATACTTCTCTGTGGATATAAGGGTAAGAATTTGGACTCTAATTAGGCATTATACTGGTTTTAAGGTTGTTATTCTCCTATTTTCAGGTGCCCTGCATTTTATGTAGGTGTTAAAGGAGGTTTTTTTGCTGCTTTACATACATAAGGCATGTAATTTTCCTGAGGATTTAACTGTTGATGTCCAGGATGATTTATATCAGTTATCCCTGCGGTTAGTATTTTTTTTTTAAATATATGGGCTGATATTTTCAGTGGCTTTGGAAATTTCAAGGTCATCTTCTTTCTGAGGGATTGATTCTGTCTTAAATTGTCTGGTTATGCTTCCAGATCAGCAAATTCCATTATGCCATTACATTTTCCACGTCCCACAACACTCAGAAGCCTGGGCTTTGTTTCCTTGCATGATTCTTCAGTTACTCTTTTGTTTATGAGAAACAGAAATTTATCTGAAAAATAAAAGTGTAATTTGTGAACTTTTAAATTACATTTATGTTCTTTTTCCTGTGTCTTGCCTTTGAGATGAAATTGTTTAACCCTCAAATGTAGCAAGAAACATCCTGAAATACTGATTTTAAGATATCGTTCTAATTAAATAAATTTATTAAAATCCAAATAAAAGTTTGTGCATGATTTTTTTATTTTTGGAAATCAGGTGTTGACCCCTTTATGAGGCAATTTACAACAAGCCCATAGTCAACATAAACCTAAATGGAGAGAAACTAAGCATTTCCACTAAAATAAGGAGTCAATGTAATCCCCATCAACATTCTAACACAATTCTTCACTGATCCTGAAAGGACAATTTTCACTGTCATATGAAAGCACACACAAAACAAAACAAAAAACAAAATGAAATAAAAAACCTCAAGATAGCTTCAACACTCCTGAATGTAAAAAAACTGCTGGATCTATCACCATTCCCAATTTCAAACACTACTATAGAGCTACAGTAGTACAAACAGTATGACATTGGCACAGAAAAGCACATTGATAGATGGAATTGAATCGAAGACAGAAATAAGTCCCAATATCTTCAACCTTTGATTTTTGATAATCCAGAAATGTACCTTGGAAGAAAAGACAAGATCTTCATTAAATGATTCTAGTCAAACTGGATGTCTATTGTAGAAGAATGCAAATAGATTCATATTGATAATCCTGTACACAACTCAACTACAAATGGATCAATGACCTAAGGCTAGAGATACCGAATTTAATAAAAGAGAAAGTGGGGAATATATTTGAACTCATTGGCATAGGAAAAGACTTCCTGAACAGAACACCATTAGCATAGGAACTGAGAACAGCAATTAATAAATGAGACCTCATAAAACCGAGAAGCTTCTTTGTTGCAAATGGCATCATTTGAGCAAAGTAGCAGGCTACAATATGAGAATTGTACATATGATAGAGGGCTAATATCTAAGTTATATAAAGAACGAGCAAAAACTTCTGGACATAAAGAAAACTAATATATTAATTAAAAACAATATACATATCTAAACAGGAAATTCTCAAAAAATGAAACTCAAATGGCAGAGAAACATTTAAAGAAATGTTCAACATCCTTAGTCATCAGGGAAATGCAAATCAAAAGTACTTTGAGATTTCATTTTGTATGAGTCACAATGGCCAGGATCAATAAAACAAATGACAGCTCGCGCTGGTTAGGATGTACAGTAAGGGACACTCTCATTCATTGCTGGTGGAAATGCAAACTTGTACAGTCATTGTAGAATCAGCGTGATGGTTACTCAGGAAGTTGGAAATTGATATATCTCAAAATTCTGCCATACCACTCGGGTATATATCTAAAGGATCCTTCATTCTATAGAGACACTCGTTCCACTGTGCTTATTGCTGGTCTATTCATAATAGCCAGAAATTGGAATTGGTGTACATATCACCAATGAATGAATGTATAAACAAATAGAGAAAATTTACATTTATACCATTCAATATTATTCAGCTGTTAAACAAAGGAAATCATGAAGTTTGTAGGTAAATGGATGGAGCTTAAAAATCATTTTGAATAAGATAGTCTAGACCCAGAAAGACAAACATGGTATGTATTCACTTATATGTGAATTATTAGCTGTTATGTCAAGCATAAGCGAGCTACAATCCATATAACCACAGAGGGACTAGAAACTAGGGAAGGGGGAAGGAAGGATCTCACTACGAAGGAGGCAATAGAAGAGATAGTTATGGATGGAGGAGGTAGGTGACTTGAACAGGAAAATCAAACAGGGACAGAGAGGGTGGTAAAGGAGAGAATACTAAAAATAAGAGCCATTGAGGGGTCACACGGAAAGCTAATACAGTAAGCACTTCCATGTATGTAGGTGATCTAAATAAATTCACAAAATCATAGGAAGGCAGAGCCCCAGTTGGGCATCTCTTGCTGCTAAATGAAGTTTCCAATACTGAGAATGGGTCACATCTTATCTAGTGTTGGTCAAAGATGTCCTATGGGAACCCCCAAGGATCCCGATGGTTGTCAAGGCTATTGGTTGCTCTCCACAAACTGATGGCCTGGTAAGGCCCTATTGCTGAAGACAACACACAAACAATTCATTGAACATGGAGAAGTGAAGCTGGTGCCTATCTAGAGCCTTTACTACTATGGACTAGTACTGATGGTACTGGAAAGTACTCTTTATGTTACCAAAGGAGAAAGGTAAGCACCAACCCAGCCACAACCAATTTAATCTGCAGTGGTGATGTGTCTGCAGGACATGCTGAAACAACAATGTCACAAAGCTTCTGGGAACAACTAACCATATCTGATTTGATTTAAAGTCCAGTCCGTTAGATGGAACGCATACCCTACCCTGCTTGGGTGGCCAAGAACCTGACACTAGATAGGCCAGGTTCCTAGAGGAAGGCCAAATACTACTGCTCTTCTAAGGAATGTAGCAACAAAATGACTCCTAACAGCATCCTGCTGTACTCATAGATGGCTTTGCTCAGTCATCAACAGAGAAGCTTCAGATGGGAACAGATAGAAAGAACCACATCCAGACAGTGTGGAGAGGGAGGGTGGAGGGAGAGGGGGAAGGAGGGGGGAGGGAGAGGGGGAGGGAGAGGGGGAGGGAGAGGGGGAGGGAGAGCACTTGGAACACAAAGGTTTAAATAGGCTGTCTCCATCAAATGCCTTCCTGCAGGGCTCAAGAAACTCTGCTGAAGAGAAGGTGGAAAGAGTATAAGAGCCATTCACATGGCCTGCAGGGGTCTGTACAAGTAGAGCTGAGGGGAGAAGTGGACACCACCCCATTTGTAACCCAGAAGCTAGCTCCAATTGCATGTGTCTGTGTGACTGTGTGTGTTTCTCATGCTTTTTCTTTGGCTCCTTTTCTTCTGTTTGTTTTGTCCCATTCTGAGTTGTTCGTTTTCTTTTATTATTCCCTAGATGGCTGTTTTCCAGTCAGGGACAGAAAGGGTGTGGACCCAGATGACAGGGTGGGAGGTGGAGGAATTCTCAGAGGAATGGGGAAGGAAACCATAATCAGAATGCACAATAAGAAAAAGACTTTGCAATAAAAAAAATCAAGTGTAGATATTTTTGTGTTTGTTGCACATAGATGACACATTGCTGCAGTTCTAGTTTTATTTGAGAATTAGTGACGTCCACATTAAAATGCTACCCATCCACAGTAAAGTATGAAACCCATCTTGCCTCAACATGGAGAGAGCTGTAAATGATTAGGTTAAGTTCAATAATCCAGACACTGGAAACACACACCATGTGAATTCATTGTGTACGAATTGCTGATATCAACACACTTGAAGGTAGACTGCTCATTGCCAGATCAGAGGCAGGTTGATGGATGGGTATTAACTTTTAGCCCTAAACTAGTATATTTTTAGTCCCATTCTGAATACCTATCCTCATTCCCACTGACAACTGTAAATGTTATCCCTCATCAAAAAAGCTCACTCTGCAGCATTTAGAGATGGTCACAGAAATACACAACCAGTTAAAACAAAGAACAACTGAATGGGGAGTTTCTAACCCCAGCTGTTATGTCTACAATACAACCCCACACCTAAGGTTCAGAGAACATTGCTAGGATAAGGGGTCAGAAGATCCTACTGTTAGTGTCGTCTGTATTTGATAGGGAAGCTGCACCCATGCAATTTCAACAAAAGGAAATGCAGGGACAAAGAGTGGAACAGAGACTGAAGGAAAAGCCATCCAGAGACTGCCCCACCTAGGGATTCATCCATCTGCTGACACAAAACCCAGTCACTATTTCTGATGCCAAGAAGCACTTGCTGGCAGGATCCTGGTATAACTGTCCATGAGAGGCTCTGCCAGAGCCTGACCAATACAAAAGCAGATGCTCACAGCCAACCACTGGACTGAGCGTGGGGACCTCAGTGGAGGAATTAGGGGAAAGACTAGAGGAACCGAAGGGGTTTGTAACTCCATAGGAAGAACAACAATATTAACCATTCTCCCCCAGAGCTCCCAGGGACCAAACCAGCAACCAAAGAGTACACATGGAGGGACCCATGGCTCCAGCTGCATATGTAGCAGAGGATGGCTTTATCTGGCATTGATGAGAGAGGAGGGCCTTGATTCTGTGGAGGCTTAATGCCCCAGTGTAGGGGAATGCTAGGGTGGTGAGGCAGGAGTGGGTGGGTAGTTGGGGCAACACCATCACAGAAGCAGGGGAAAGAGGGGATGGGATAGGGGCTTTGTGAAGGGGAAACAGGGAAAGGGGATAACGTTTGAAGAGTAAATAAATAAAATAATCAATAAAAAGAAAAGGGATATAAATTGAAAATAATTATTGCCCTCTACTAATTATATGATCTTATATGTCAAAGACTTTAAAGACTTACTATTTTTTAAAATAGTAAGATAAAAAAGTATTAAAAATGCAGTAGGTGTTCTATATAACAATTAATATGATAAGAGAAAAATCACAGAAGAAATCCAATTCACAGTAGAATAAAAATGGAAATAAAAATAACCACAGACATGAAAGATCTATGCAGTAAAAATTTTAACTGGAGAAAGAAGTTGAAGAAAACACCAGATAATGGGAAGACCTCTCATCTCCATGGGGTGTAAGAATTTCTGTAGTAGAACTGGCTACATTAATCAAAATGCCATTTTCATCATTTCATCATTTAGCTACTTTTCTATTGCTACATAGATACAGCATGACCAAGGCAACTTGCAAAAGAGCAAATTTAATTGGAGGATTGCTTAGAGTTTCAGAGGGTGAGTCCATGAGCATCGTGGTGGGCAGTGTGGCAGCAGGTAGGCAGGCATGGATCCGAAGTGGTAGCCAAGAACTTATATCCTGATCAGGAAGAAGAAGAGGAGGAGGAGGAGGAGGAGGAGGAGGAGGAGGAGGAGGAGGAGGAGGAGGAGGAGGAAAAGGAGGAGGAGGAGGAGGAGAGAGAGAGAGAGAGAGAGAGAGAGAGAGAGAGAGAGAGAGAGAGAGAAAGAGAGAGATATGATAGACAGACAGACACACAGATAAATATATACTGAGCCTGGCCAAAGCCCACCAATTGCATCTAACAAGGCCATGCTTCCTAATCCTTTCCCAAACAGTCTGACCAACTAGGGCCCAAGCATTCAAACATATAAGCCTATAACAGTCAATTTATTCAAACCACCATGCTTTTCAATAATAGCTTTTTAAAGAAAAACAGAAATAGGAAAATACTTCTCAAATTAATGTAGAAGCACAAAAGACCTAGTATAGTCAAAGACATCCTGAGATAAATAACAGTGGTAGGAGGATTATAACAGCTGATCTTGAATTATAATATGGGAGCTATAGTAACAGAAACTCCATGGCACAAAATCCAGTGGAGTAGAACAGATATAGACCTTAATGTAAAGCTTGACTCTTTGAAACTCCAACAGGAAATCATAAAGACACTTTGGTAGCAAAAACAGAGCTAGGTATGTATATAATATGAACCTTCCCATTTGTGTCAGATGCAGCATTCTTTTTTATTTTTTAAAATTCACTTTACATCCCAATCACAGTCCCCTTCCCTCCCCTCTTCCCAGTCCACCCTTAGTAATCCCTCTCCCCTTACTCCCTCCTTACCCTTGGCTACCACTCCACCCTGGGGCATCTTGTCCCAGCAGCTCTAGGTACATCTGCACCCGTGGGCCCATCCAGGTAGTCTAAGTGTGGGGAAAGGGATCCAATGGCAGGGAACAGAGGCCGAGATAGACCCTGTTCCTCTTGCTAGGGGACCCATATGAACACCAAGCTGCACACTTGCTACAAGTGTGTAGAGGTGTGTAGAGCCTGCATGTTTCCTGGTTGGTAGCCCAGGCTCTGTGAGCTCCCATGCTCCCAGGTTTCTTGACCCTGTGGATTTTCTTGTGGTGTCTCTGACCTCTCCAGGTTGCTCACTTGTATCCCCGAGTCTTCATAAGACCCTCCAGGCTCTTCCTGATGTTTGGCTGTGTGTCTTTTATTTGCCTCCATCCAGTGCTGGATGAAGCCTCTCAGAGGACAGTTTTGCTAGGTTCCTTCTGCAAGCGTAGCAGAGGATCATTAATAGTGTCAGCATTGGCTCTCTCACATGGAATGGGTCTCTAGTCGGGGCAGTCATTGGATGGCCATTTGCCCAATCTCGGCTCCATCTTTATCTCTGCACATTTTGTAGGCGGGGCAAATTTGGGGTTGAACTTTTTGTGGGTGTATTGACGTCCTCCCTACCTCCTCTGGAAGTCATACCTGGCTACAGGAGTGGTGGCTACTTCAGTGTCTATATTTCCCTCTGGTAGGAATCGAAGCTAGGGTCACCCCACAGACTCTGTATCCTCTCCTGTCTCAGGATTAGAGCCAGTATTCTTTTTTTTTTTTTCACTTTTTTTAAAATTAACTTGAGTATTTCTTATTTACATTTCGAATGTTATTCCCTTTCCCGGTTTCCGGGCCAACATCCCCCTAATCCCTCCCCCTCCCTTTCTTTATGGGTGTTCCCCTCCCCACCCTCCCCCCATTGCCGCCCTCCCCCCCAACAATCACGTTCACTGGGGGTTCAGTCTTAGCAGGACCAAGGGCTTCCCCTTCCCCTGGTGCTCTTACTAGGCTATTCCTTGCTACCTATGAGGTCAGAGTCCAGGGTCAGTCCATGTATAGTCTTTGGATAGTTAAAGCCAGTATTCTTAATAAAATGACTTGGAACATTGAAGCAATCATTCATTTTTCTATGATGAGCTATCCAGTCCACTCCAGATACCAAAAAAGTGTGTATAACCAATCTGAGTATTAACAAAACTTACTGAGGATCAGTTTAATATTTCACACACTTTTAAACTTTTCATTTGACTAGCGGAATTATCTTAATGTATCAACCAATATTTCTGAATAAGGGAATGCTAAAACATAAAATGTATATCATAAACTATAGATTGTACACATCTACCTTCATATTAAATTAAATCAAATTAACTGAATGACTTATCAATTAAATATACCTGAATTAAAAAAAAACCCCTAAGTTGAATTCAAGGGTTTTACTAATTGTTTCTGCAAGCTTAGTATGTGCAGACATTTGCAGTGTGAAGGACACACTCTGAAGTAAACACTGCTGGTGGGACAGAACCTTCTGCTTCCCAGGACTGGAATTGTTTAAGGTTGTGTGTTTTGGGTGGCAAAAGGCTGGTTACCTAGCAACAACCCCTCGTGCTGCAAGAATCAGATTGGGCAATGTCAGCAAATTGATTGCTAGTTTGCTAGATCTGAAAGAACAATGCAACAATGTGGTAGGGCACAGTTCTCAATCAGAGATTTCCAGGATTTTCTCTGTGGATTCCACTCTTAATCTGATGCTGCTTGAACCTTGTCTAGGGATGGTATAAATGCTAAAGTGATATTTATCAAATGAAAAAGAAAGTTCGGGTTTTGATTAATGGTATTTATTTTCAGTTTGCTTTTAAAGCAAGTAATGAAAAAGGAAGGGGTTGAGTTTTGGGGAAATACTGTTTAAAGAATCTAGGCAGGTTTTATACACCATTTTACCATATGAAGCTATAGTTAATGAAGTAATAATTTTAATATGACATACACAGACTATATTTTTGTTTATGACAAATGAGCCTAATCGTATGTTAAACGACTTAGATGGGAAACATACTTTAATGCAATTTATATATGATCAGATTACTGTGAAACGCATCACAAGTTAATGCCCGTCTCACGGAACAGAGCGCTTCAGCTGGTGCATGCATAGGGCTGAGAAGGCAGCTACCCTGAGTGTTTGGGTTGCTTAGGACATTAGCACTGTCACTGCCATGGGAACATGACACACAATGACTTAGTTTCTGTGTTTTCATAGCATGAGTACGTGAGGTTTAAAAAAAGTCTATTCAAAGAAACACTTCAGTGCCAAGTGTGTGGGAGCTGGTAGAAAGGAAAGAAAAGAGGCTTTGACTTAGAAAATTTTCCATGATGCAGAGGGCTGAAACCAGTGCCTTCCCAGACACACTGCTGGCGCTTGGGGCAGCCGTTTGCCACTGTGCAGACATCTGTCTCATGTACAGTAGTATTCTGAGACAACCTCATGCCTCAGCGTCATACATCACAGCACATACTCAATTTCACTTGTTTATTGAATTCCAGAGCAAAGGGGTGTGTGTGTGTGTGTGTGTGTGTGTGTGTGTGTGTGTGTGTGTGTGTGTATGTGTAAAACATTAAACGAGAGGTGGAAATTACAGCTATGTTTCTTCTTTATAAATCTGCTAAGTGTTTGTTTTAAAAAAAGTAATACCCTTAAGATTCAAATTAATCAAAATACGACACCGTATTTTTTTTTCTTCAGATCCTCATTCCAGATAGCAGTCCTTTGAAAGTAACTGGTAACAATATTATTTCAGATTTGGTCCAATTCTTGTTATTTGTTTGAAGAAACCTATTAGAGGCCAGAACATTTGACTGTAAATATTACTATATCAGCAGTGTCCAAATATTTAAAGTCATGTCTGAGAATAAATTTAAACAGTTAGAATTAATTCCATCTATTCCCAAGAGTGTTAACTGGTCAGATGTCAAATATTAAAAGGAAAATAGCTGACAGGCCAGAAAGCAGCAACGACATCACCCTAAATAGACTATAAACTGATAGTAAGTACATGGTTATTTTTAATATAACAATTTGTAGTGGATTTCCTCCAAATGTGATAAGTATGACATGCATGCAATAGTTTACAGAATAATTTAAGAAATTCGTCTTACAGTGGGTCATTTGACTTGGAGACTTCCTTCTCTTTACTCTGTATTCCTTTTATAAATTATGATAGTCTGATAAGTAGGACCCGTTTATTTTAATGTCTGTATATCATCAGGAGAATCTTGGCTTAAGTACTGTCAAAGATACATTTCCGGACGCATCTCCGTGTGGCTCCGAGTCTAACAGAATAGCATGGTTAAAATCTAGTAGCCCAACAGTTAAAATAATTGGTGAATGTGCGCTGAATCCTCAAGAGAGGAGGGAGGGTGCCAGAAGGAGGGCGAGGAGGAGCGGCTGGAGGGAGGAGGGGGAGGGCAGGTGCTGATTTCAGCCCTGTAGCGTCAGGATTGCGTCAATTCGGGTTTCAGCCACGTCTGGAGTCTCGGAGACAAGCTTTTCAGAAGAGCCAACAGGAACAGGGCAGGGTGGCACATTGCTGATAGAGAGCGCGGACCTTCCTCCAGCCCCTCCCGCTGCCGCTGCCGGTCCCCGGATCCCCCGTGTTTCCCCTGGAAGCCTTGTTTCAGGGTCCTTCCAGGTGAATCTGCCTGGAGTTCTTTCAGCACCTCGGACAGAGCACGCAGAAAACATGGCTCCTATCACCACCAGCCGCGTGGAATTCGGTGAGCAAGTTGCTGAACTTGGGGCTGTGGCTTGGCTCAGGGGCTGTGCTGTGCTTTGCTCTCTACTGGATGTTGAATATGTATATTTTCAAGTAGCTAATCTGAAGGGAAGACGAGAACAGCAGATGGTTAATTGTGGCTTACTTCCTTCTCTTGGTATTTCCTTAACATTGCCCTGTGATTTCACCTTCCAGAAGTTCCCGAATGTTCACGCGGCTCTGTAAGCTGCACCCAGAGCTGAGGAAAGAAAAGAACATCTGTTGTTAGAATACTGCTTTATTTATTTTCTGGATGGTTCCTATTTGTGTGTAAATCTTTTAGGAAAAGCTACATACGCGTTTGGTTACGTAAGAGTTGATATGGCATAAAATAACTTGTATGTTGAGGGTTTGAGATGAGTGTTCTATTTCGCTGTCATAAATTTCTCTGCTATGCTTTCCTGCATCCCTGAAGAATGTTGCCAATGACAGATAAAATTCCGTGATACTGTAGTTCTGGGTACTTTACAACAACCGGCTTCGGCCTATTTCTTGTCTCTGGTTGAGCTTTCTGGAGTCCAGCGCTGTACAGTTACAAGTAAAAGCCGCTCAAAACTTGGCTTAGAGCTGCTGCTTTCTGGATTGCTTTTCCTGTTCAGATTCCAAAATTTTGTGACTATGATCTCCTTGTCTGCCTCAGTGAATAAATTAGACATACCTTTTAGAAAATCAATGGACATGTCTAGATCCAATTATATTCTAGTGGGAAAAGATCAGGGTTTTATCTGTGTTTTTAGGTTAAAGGATGAAGAAATTATTGAGAGTATCTCTAATGTATGATAATTGTGACTAATAAGAGTGGTGAGGACATAATCTGTGCTCTCAAAAGCTAAATACAGTACCAGTAGTTACATTAGCAAAATAGGAGCCCATACTATCTTGGGTGTTGTGAATATTAGATAAAATAAAATATTCATAAATGATTTTCTCAGTCTTTCATCTTGGATTTGTGTGTGTGTGTGTGTGTGTGTGTGTGTGTGTGTTTGTGTGTGATATTTACAGTCAGTTACTGATTTGAAGTCAGAAATTTTCTCACAGTGGGGTATTTTCAGAGACTACCCTTGTGAGAATGTTTCCTTAGTTGTCTGTCTACTTAGAAATAATGACTTTAACTGCTTTTATTGTTCTTATATTGGCTGACGAATTTCTTAGTTCCAGAGTTTGCTTTTGTTGCCTTGCCCTGCGTTATTAGATTGTGTGTGTGTGTGTGTGTGTGTGTGTGTGTGTGTGACAAAGACTTGAATAGAAGGGAAAGAAGCTGATACTGTTTGGCTGATTAACTCACTCTTCTTTCTCATATTCTTCCTCCTCTCCTCCTCCTCTCCTTTCTCCTCCTCTTCTTCCCCTCTCCCTCCTCCTCCTCTCCCTCCTCCTCCTCCTCCTCTCCCTCCTCCTCTTCTTTCTTCTAGGTAGCATTCACTTTTTTCTATTTAGAAGGTTCAAAGCTTCACTTTATCTTTACAAGGATTCAGTTTATTCATAGAATTAAGTTATAGATTTTATATTTAACCTCAGATGCTTCTCTTACTGTGTCTCCATCTGACTTCCTTTGAGTTCACTTTTAGGATTCTGAAGTAGATGAGAAGATTATTTAGGAGACGGAGAAGAGATGTAAAGATTCCTCTTCTTGGTCTTAGAAAGTATTAACCCTTTTTGGGCTGGGACTTTTATGCTTTGTATTCTCTATTTAAAATAAAACCCAGATAAAATAGAGGTAAATGTACATTACACTTTACCTGCTCTGTTCACTTTATGCTAAAGGCTCACTTAGTTGTGTCACTGTGTCAGACATACAAGCAATGTTACAACTACTGAACATGTGCTTGCGTGTTAAATGATATGTGCTTCATGTACAGTCACTGTTGGCATGCCACCGAATGCCAATGACTTAATCTGTTCTAAGTTAAGAGAACAATGGCATTTCAATTCTATTACCCTTTGCCATATAGAAATATGCAAGGATAAAATTGAACTCTAAATTACCTATACTCACTCCACACTCACAGTTTGAGAATGATTATGACCACATTATTCTGTTTAACCCACATAGATTAACTTTGGGTAATTCAGTGCTTGAAGGATTTTAGGTTCATATATACAAGGGGATTGTAATGTTATAAATTAATTACATGCCATTACCATACTATGGATGTTATTTTACTGTCTTTTTACCTTATTAAGAAATGTTTTTTTATCATGTCCTACAACTAGAATGGACATTTTAATAAGTTTATAACAATAGCCAATGGCCATGCTTTTTTCCCCATCAGTTTTTAGTTGTGTGGACTACTGTCTTTAAGGTATTCTTTTTTGTTTCCTGCCTGAATTCTGGGTGAATAAAGATATAGGGGAGTGTGTGTGTGTGTGTGTGTGTGTGTGTGTGTGTGTGTGTGTACGTGTGACACTGATGATTGATTTTGGAAAGCCCCCAAATATAACAATTATACTTCCTCATATTATTGTAAACCTGAGTTAAACAAAGCCAGGGTGAGAATATCAAACATGACCCTGCGTTTATTCCAGATACACTTTCATTTATTTATGAGAATCTACTGAAGTGAAGGTGTTTCAAATCATAATGTATTTTTATGCATGTCACATAGGGCTATGTTTAGATCTCAAGTTAGTGGGAAACGTCACTATTGCTCATGCCGAGAACTGTGGGGAAGTAATTCAATCTTCCCAATTTTCAGCAGGGGCTAGGTCTATTACGTTTTCCCTATAGTCTCCCCCTTCAATTCTGATCCTTTAATGTATGCCATTGGTCAATTGGTTTTTCAGATGAAATTCCCACAGTGGTGGGCATCTTCAGTGCTTTTGGCCTGGTCTTCACTGTGTCTCTCTTTGCCTGGATCTGCTGCCAGAGAAGATCCGCTAAGTCCAACAAGACTCCTCCATACAAGTTTGTGCACGTGCTTAAAGGAGTTGATATCTACCCAGAAAACCTAAGTAGCAAAAAGAAGTTTGGAGGAGATGACAAGAGTGAAGCAAAGCGTAAAGCAGCTTTGCCTAACCTTTCCCTGCACCTTGATCTCGAGAAGCGAGACCTCAATGGCAATTTCCCCAAAACCAACCCCAAAGCTGGCAGCTCTTCTGATCTGGAAAATGTCACCCCAAAGCTCTTTCCGGAGACGGAAAAGGAGGCCGTCTCCCCTGAGAGCTTGAAGTCCAGCACTTCCCTCACTTCAGAGGAGAAACAAGAGAAGCTGGGCACTCTCTTCTTGTCTCTAGAGTACAACTTCGAGAAGAAAGCATTTGTGGTGAACATCAAGGAAGCCCAGGGCTTACCAGCCATGGATGAACAATCCATGACCTCTGACCCATACATCAAGATGACAATCTTACCAGAGAAGAAGCACAAAGTGAAAACCAGAGTGCTGAGGAAGACGCTGGACCCCGTGTTTGACGAAACCTTCACATTCTATGGGGTCCCTTATCCCCACATCCAAGAGCTGTCCCTGCACTTCACCGTCCTGAGTTTTGACAGGTTCTCAAGAGATGATGTCATTGGAGAAGTCCTCGTTCCTCTTTCAGGGATTGAATTGTCAGACGGGAAAATGTTAATGACCAGAGAGATCATCAAGAGAAATGCTAAGGTAATTCCATAAGCATCTAGGTATCTACAAGGACTGTTTAATGTAGGGTTTTAAAAAATGTCTATGGTATTTTCATTCCAATCATGGGTTGGCACACATTATCCTTAATTACCGTGGGCAATAGTAAACAGAGACCAAGGGACTAGAGAGGGCAAAAGGATGTTTAACCCACAACTGAAACGCTCAAGCAGTCTTTGTGGTAAAAAAGTAAGAGAACGTACTTCATGACAGTTATGCTTCTTTCGTGTAAAAGGCATTTAAGTATTTTGAAAAAGACTGCTACTTTAAGATTCACTTGTGCGCCTCTTAGCATATGTTATTGAGGTGTTTTGGTTCAGAGTAACTGAATTTGAAACTGAGATGAAGACTTAAGCCAGTTCTTTCTCAGGATGTGGTATTCAAATGCACTTTTAATGAAATTGCTTTCAGACTAGGGGTTGTCCTGCCGACTTCCGGATGTCCGTTTTTATTTGCTGCATACAGGAAGTGTGTTACCCTGCCATCTGACTTGGACTCCTTTGAAAGATCTTGGATAATTGGGAAATGACATTACATCAATTTAGCAAAGAAAATCCTTTCCTGCTTTAAATATAAACTGCACTGACCCTAATCGTGGTGTTTCAGAATGACTTGCCACAACTTAAGAAAACAACAGCCACATTACTTATGCTTTTTTAAAAATCACAATATTTTAGAGTTAAAAATATCTTTAGAACGTTTTGTAATCGTTTTCCTGTCTTGTATGTACTGACAGCAGTGAAATTCAGGCCCAGAGAGGTGCACAGCTTGTCTGAGGCACCTGACTGATTGGGGCCCATGAGGATCAAAGAGCTTAGTGACTGTTTCTTGCTTTCCTTGGTCTGCCTTTTTGTACAACTGCTTGGTTTTGGCGATTTTCTTCAGCTTTAGCTCTTTTTGTTGGACTGTTTTTTTTTTTTTTTTTTTTTTTTTTAGCCGTTCTCAAGTATAAGCAAGTCCCGTGTTACTGTTTTGTTAGTTTTAGTTAAAGCTTGCACGAGTCACATTCTTAGCTGTCTTAGGTAATGCCTTTCATATAAAACTAAATATGAGTAGCCTTCAATGAAAGCATCTGTTACTGCCTCAAACCAAAATTTTAAAGTTTCAGTCAATTCTCTCAAGCATTTAAATTTATTTATTTTGTCCTTGGATGGAAAGAGACTGTGACTATGAAAGGACAAGAATTCTAACTGTATCATGTCCCTGGTCCAGAATCATTGTTAGATGCAGAATAAATTTTCCTTGGCTTGAGTTCAAATGCCACTAAAGCCAATAGTCAAGAATTTAAAATAAAATAAAATATCAACCATGTGATCCTATACATATTAGTTGATAAGATTATGTATTTTATGACTTTGAAGATTAGAGGTGTCATTAAATATCAAAAGCCAAAAAAAGGGAAAAAAAAGAAAAAGCCAACCCTCTGGAAAGTATAATATAATACCCTTCAAAACATGTGTTAAGTACTGGGTGTGGTCAAATCTTTGCAAATTTTAGCATTCTGCAGTACCTGAAACAACCACAAGATGGCAGGCAATGGTTTTAATCATTATGGAGCGGCACAAAAGCAGTTTCTGAGATTTCTTAGCCTGTTAAAATTAAAAAAAAAAAAAAAAAGGGAACATGGCATTAAAATAACAAAGCTATTATGTTGCTGTATGTTTTGTGATGAGAGTACGAAAGCTGAAGATTAAAACTACGTCCACGGTGTTTCTCTTTGTTAGAAGTCTTCTGGACGGGGTGAACTTCTGGTCTCCCTCTGTTATCAGTCCACTACAAACACGCTCACTGTGGTTGTCTTAAAAGCGCGGCACCTACCGAAATCTGATGTGTCTGGACTTTCAGGTAAGTACGCTTCTGAAATACTGGAGTTCGGTCTCTTAACTGTCTAACCTATTTCAAGCAAAGACAAATGAAGAGGACAAATGAAGCCCTAGTATTGCTCAGAAAGAGTTGAAGTTTTGCATTTCACAGAGTTTACTCATCTGCATCTTTAATGACCTCATTACTTTTCTTCTAATAGTGTATGTGCTTTAAGAATTACATTTTAGTTTTGAATAAATCTGAAAAATAGAAACGTTTGTTGTAGACTGTAATAAGAAAACGAGCTAAGTTATGGGTTGAAATGATCTTAGTTAAAATAGTCTCCTTTCTGCTTCTTAGTGTACTATCTTTTATATCTCTTAAGCACTAGAGCAATTGGGCACAATGATACTTGAGGGGCATTTTGAAAACTAGAAATATACATTTTAATAAAGAATCACATAGTGGTATTGTTATTATTTGGTTGTAGAAATTGATGATGGGTTCTTAAAACTTGGGATCATGAAGATACATAGCATATGTACAGTAATCAAAAACAGTTAATTGCGTGATAGAGAAAGTCACATGATTCCGTAAGAGTGTTACAGGAAAGAACAACTCTGGTAACCACCTGCAGAAAACCTAAAGGGCAGGTATTTGACCAGTATGGTTTCCAAATCCCTGTTTAGCAAGCACCCACCCAGAGACAGGCTTACCACAGCCCCAAGTGAGAGAGCTCAGACAGGGAAAGGTTTGCCTTCCCCTCAGTTTATGCAATTCATTATTAGTAGGCAGTGAGCAGCGTCCTCTATCTTCCCTGACATCAGTCAAGGACTGGTTTCTATTCTTCATTATTTTCAATTTAATTTAAAAGAGGAGAGTGAAACTTATTCTCACTTCCCATCTGTTTAGACTTGTTTATGTTGTAAGATCCTCATTTCCATTGTCCTGGGGTGCCATGTCCTCTAAGGAGGCCAGCCCTGCAGCTCACTGTTGCCAACATAACATTTGTTGTATACCATTGCAGATCCCTACGTCAAAGTGAACCTGTACCATGCCAAGAAGAGAATCTCTAAAAAGAAGACTCATGTGAAAAAGTGCACTCCCAACGCAGTGTTCAACGAACTGTTTGTCTTTGATATTCCTTGTGAGAGTCTTGAAGAAATAAGTGTTGAATTTTTAGTTTTGGATTCTGAAAGGGGATCCCGAAATGAGGTGATCGGGCGGTTGGTCCTGGGTGCCACAGCAGAAGGAAGTGGTGGGGGGCACTGGAAGGAGATCTGTGACTTCCCCAGGAGACAAATTGCTAAGTGGCATATGCTCTGTGATGGTTAGCTTCCTGGCCACCAGCTACAACTTAAAGGTTTTTACTAGGCGAGAAGCAATTTTCTTTCTTATACGCGATTGTAAGCTTGTGGCCCAGCAAGCTACTTTACTATTTATTTGTTTTGGTTAGAAGTGGATTAAATTAGTAGACCAGAAGATAGCTGTAAATGTGTATTATGATAATTTCCTCTTTTATTAGAGGCGTTGGCCAAGTTTTCATAAGATACTGTTTCCCTCTGTGTGTATTAAGTGGGCCAACCAAGCCTGTTATGAGCATTCTAGCTTAACCTCAAGTCACAGATGTGTGTTGTGGGTGATTTCATTTTTTGCCTTGGTAGTGGAAATCAGGTGATTGTTAAGAGTTAAAAGTGGGAACCACACCTTTTTTGTATGAAAATTAATCCATGTTTCTTCAGGTTGGGGAGATAGGTTTTATTTAAATCCAAAGATATTTCCAAAATGTCCTCAAGTCTGTTTTTTAGTTAACTATGTCATGTACAAATGATTGTCTTATATATTAGTGTATGCTGTCATTTCCACTGTAATTATTTGATACAATCTCATCATAAAAGGGGTAGCTTAGGTTCATTTCATAAAGACAGCAAAGAAGTTGAGAAATTAATTTATTAAAGGGCTGAATTGAAGAACACTGTGGTTAAAATGAGATTTTTTTTGTTCCATCCCATGTGAGTCATGTAAAATTTAACTTCACCTAAGAACCATGGTCTTGAATTATTCACTGCCTGTCAGAAGCCTCAGTGTGGCCTAAGATACTCCTACTTACCTTTGTGAAGTTGTCAGACTATTTAGTGGGAAAAAAAACAAACCTAAGCTAGAATTTCAGTTAGGAATACAGTTGTTTTTTATATAAAAATCTATCAGTGTACAAGTGTATTTTCAAGATTGTCTTTCCCCCTCACAGTGGACATGGCCACCTAAGTTTTTTAACTTATTCTTTCCCAGGAAGAACTAAGCTATTTAAAAAGGAACGAAAGAAAAGAAAAGAAAAACTTGTGAAATTCATGGTCAGGTTGAAGTCAACCACATTATGTAAAAGACTGAGACAAGAAAAGAGTAAGCCTTTCAGAATTTACAAATATTCACAAAATATAGTTAGGCTGTAAAAATGGCAGACAGTATGTTCTCCAACTGTCTTTGGGGACCAGTTCGTTCTGAGCTGTTATTTTTAAGATAGCTTAAAGAATCGTGTCTCGTGCCACTCCCCAATGCTAAGTTCTGAAATTCTTGCGAAACTTGTGCAAGGCAAGCAGATTTCTGGCATTTCCTGGGAAGACTTAGTTCAATGGTGATGTCTTTATATTTGAGTCATTGGAGACTCATGAGGGTGACTTAGGTCCAGCCAAATTATTAAATATGCGAGTTAGAGGTAATGTCTACTGGAAATTTTACCTTCGAGTCAAGTTTTGTGTCAGTGCTTTGGCATTTTTGAGAATGTGTTTGATATCACAGTGTTTGTAAATTCAATGAAAATGTATTTCTGAACCACTTGTCCGTGCTTTTTATGACTACAACAAAAGTCCGACTTTCTATAAGGAGATATATCTCATTCTGTTTGTACAAAAGACTTTACGCTTTCCCCACACTCATCGTCATCCAGTGACAATGTCATCTGTCATCTCTGCCTACTCAGCAGGCTGAGACTATCATGGAGTGAGCTGCGGTCGTGTGGAGTTGGGGAGGCCACTCGCCTCCATATGTGTGTACATTTGATGTCATAGGCCATGGGATGTAGTGTAGCTCGGAGCTCTAATGTCAAGAGGCACCATTTCCAAGTATCCTACGGAGCGGCAGGAAGTTGATGGTGATCCAGTTTACAGGATGTTTATTGGAAAAGGATTTTGTTTTTTTTTAAAAGAGAACAAATCTGACAACAAATACTTTTAAAATTGTAAATAGTTTTACGATTTAAAGTGTTTTGACGGTGTAAGTCGATTGAAACTATTTATGGCTGGTTTTAAGGGAAAAGAAGAGAACCGCAAAGAAAGGAGAAAAGCAAGAAAAATATTGAAACAGGCAGGGAGATATGTGATCTCATTACTTCTGAAAATTGTACTGTTTATAGTGTATTACAGTATCAACGTGAATATCCAATTCTGCTAAATTTCCTGCACTGTATTAAACATGTAAATTAACTTTTTTGTCTGCTTAGCCAGTCTAACCACCCGGACAGGGAGGTTGCCATGTCTGAAGAACTGTGTGATTCAGTGATGACTTGTTCTGACTTGTTGTAGTTCAGTAGTGTTCAGGAGGAAAGCATGGTGTAAGGGAGATGCTGTCTGTCCCTTTGTGCCAGCACTGTATGTTTGCAAGACACGAATAAACTGCCGCTTTTGCCCAAACGATCTCAACCAGGCATTTCCTGCCGATGACTCTGTCCTAAATGCTTTTTTCTTGCTTTCTGAGTTTTTATCTGTTCCTGATAGACCACTCCCATAGCTTAGGGAATACAAGATCTTTCATGTTGGAACTCGGAATTTTGTCTGATTTTTGACAGCCATCTGGGGGGAAGATATGCATACCCAAAAGTGAGAAGCCCAATTCTTTTTTTTTTTTCTTGTTTTTTTGACACAAGGTTTTTCTGTGTAGTCTGGGCTGTCCAGGAATATGCTCTGTCACAGCCTCTTTCTCCTCCCAATATCCCCTCACACAGCCTTCTCTCACCCCCTCCACTTCTCCTCTTATGAAGAGGGGGTCCCCTCCACTCCCTGGGTACCAACCCACCCTGCACATCAAGTCTCTGGAAGACGAGGCACATCCTTTCCCACTGAGGCCAGACGAGGCAGCCCAGTTAGGGGAGCAGGATCCCCAGGCAGGTACAGAGTTAGGGATAGCCTCTGCTTCCATTTTTGGGAGACCTGAATGGAAACTAAGTTGCACATTTGCTCCCCAAGTGTGGGGTGGGCCGCCTAGTTCCAGCCCATGTACACTTTTCCTTGGTAATTCAGTTTCTTGGAACACCCAAAGGTCCAGGTTAGTTGACTCTGTTGGTCTTTTTGTGGAGTGTCCTTCCTTTTTGGGTCCCTCAATCCTTTCCCCAACTCTTCCACAAGACATCTGAGCTCCATTTAACATTTGGCTGTAGGTCTCTGCATCTGTTTTAGTCAACTGCTGGGTGTATCCTCTCAGAGGATAGTTAATCTAGGCTCCTGTCTGGAAGCATAACAGAGTATCATTAATAGCGTCAGGGATTGGTTCTTGCCCATGGGATGGCTCTCAAGTTGGGCCGGTTATTGGTTGGCCATTCCCTCAGTCTCTGCTCCGTCTTTGTCCCTGCAATCTTGTAGGCAGACACATTTTGGGTGGTAGATTTTATGGGTGGGTTGGTGTCCTTATCCTCCCACTTGGAAGTCCTGACTGGCTACAGAACGTGGCAAGGGACACCAACAATAGGACAAATAGCAGCCAACAGAATGAGGAAAGATTTTCACGAACCCTATATCCAACAGAGAGCTATATCTGAAATACATAAACTACTCAAGAAGTTAGATACCAAGAAACCAAATAACCCAATTTAAAAAATGGGGCACGGAGCTAAACAGAGAATTCTCTTTTTTCCCCCCTCCATCTTTATTAAATTGGGTATTTCTTATTTACATTTCAATTTTTATTCCCTTTCCCGGTTTCCGGGCCAACATCCTCCTAACCCCTCCCCCTTCCCTTCTATATGAGTGTTCCCCTCCCCATCCTCCCCCCATTGCCGCCCTCCCCCAACAATCACGTTCACTGGGGGTTCAGTCTTGGCAGGACCCAGGGCTTCCCCTTCCACTGGTGCTCTTACTAGGCTATTCATTGCTACCTAGGAGATTGGAGCCCAGGGTCAGTCCATGCAGAGAATTCTGAAGAGAGGAATGCCAAATGTCAGAGAAACACTTAGAGAAATGTTCAAAGTCCTTAGTTATCAGGGAAATGCAAATCAAAACAACTCCAAGATTTCACCTTAACACTCATTAGAATGGCTAAGATCAAAAATCTCAAGTGACAGGACATGCTGGTGAGGATGTAGAGCAAGGGGAACACTCCTCCATTGCTGGTGGGAGAACAAACTTATACAAACATTCTGGAAATCGATTTGGTGGTTTCTCAGAAAATTTGGAATAGTTCCCTTGCAAGACCCAGTTATACTACTCCTGCCTTTATACCCAAAGATGATCCACCAGACCACACGGACACTTGCTCATTATGATCATAGCAGCTTTATTCATAATATTCATAATAATGTCCTTCAACTGAAGAACAGATAAAGAAAATGTGGTCCATTTACACAACAAAATATTATTCAGCTATTAAGAACAAGGGCACTATGAAATGTGCAGGCAAATGGATAGAACTAGACACATGCCCTCAGTGAGGTAACCCAGGTCCAAAAGGATATGGATGGTATGTACTCATTTATAAGTTGATATTAGCCATAAAGTACAGGCTACCCAAGCTACAATCCACAGGCCCTAAGAAGCTAATTAACAAGAAGGGCCCTTGAGAGGATGCTTGAATCTCATCCCATGCTTGCCCATGGGATGGGTCTCAAGTTGGGATGGTTATTGGTTGGCCATTTCCTCAGTCTCTGCTCCATCCCCTGTCCCTGCATTTCTTGTACACTGGGTAAATTTTGGGTTGAAAGTTTCGTGGGTGGGTTGCTGTCTCTATAGCTCCTCTGGGGATCCTGCCTGGCTACAGGAAGCAGCCTCTTCAAGTTCCGTATTCCCCCATGCTATGAGTCTCAGCTGAGTTCACTCCATTGATCCTTGGGTTCCTTCCTTATCCAAGATCTCTGTCACATCCTAGAGATGCCTTCCCCACACCTCTTCACCTCTGCCAGTTGCAGATTTCCATTTGTTCTTATGGTCATCTGGTCAACCCTCCTATCTGTCCCCACACGTGATCCTGAATGCCCCCATCCTCCCATTACCCTCCCCATCTCCTCTTCCACTCAGTTCCCTCCCTCCATCTGCCTCTTATGACTATTTTATTCCTCATTCTAAGTGAGATTGAAACATACTCACTTGGGCCTTCCTTCTTGTTTAGCTTCTTTGGGTCTGTGGAGTGTAGCATATTACCTGTATTGTATGACTAATATCCACTTATAAGTGAATACATACCATATATGTCCTTTTAGGACTGGGCTACCTCATTCAGGATGATATTCTTAAGATTCATCCATTTGCCTGAAAAATTCATGGCGTCTTTGTTTTTAATAGCTGATTAGTATTCCATTTTGTAGATGTGCCATATATTCTTTATCGATTCTTCAGTTTGGGACATATAGGTTGTTTTCCATTTCTGGCTATTATGAATAAAACTGCTATGAACATAGTTGTGTAAGTATCTTTGTGATGTGGTGGGGCATCTTTTGGATATATGCCCAGGAGTGGTATAACTGATCTTGAGGTAGAACTATTTCAAATCTTCTAAGGAACTGACAAATTGATTTCCAAAGTGGCTGTACACATTCCCACTCCCACTCCCACCAGCAATGGGGAAGTGCTCCACAGAGGATCAGATGTGTTATGTGGTTCTGACCTTTGTGGAAGTGCACTATGGTGATCAAACATGGCACAGTGTTCTTTTGAATAGAATGCACCTTTAATCAACTGTCATTTTTAAATCATCTGTGCCATATTAAAAGGGTGAATTGGTATGCTGAAGGAACTAGTAAGCCATTACATTTTAATGTCCACCGCTTCTAAAAGATGCTTATCCCTGAAACTAGAGATGGTTGAGTGCTTCAGTACACTGGCTACTATCCCAGAAGATCTGAGTTCAATTCCCAACAGGCACATGATGGCTCACAACTACCTGTAACTCCAGTCCCAGGGGATCTGTCACTCTCTACTGGCCTCTATGGGCACCGGGTATATACATGGTACACAGACATACAGACAAATCACTTATAATATAAAAGAGATATTTTTTTAAAAAAAGGTACCTGTTTTTCAAAAGCATTTGGTACTAAGTGTTTTCTAAGGAAATTTACTGTCAAGGAAATGCTACTTAAAGACTGTAGCATAGGATTTGGAAGTTTGTTGTGAGACTGTGTCTCCTAGGAATGTCAGAATCTATGCCATAAAGTCTTACCAACATGATTGTCTAAACATAAGCTGAACAAGGACATCAACAATAGATGTGCCAAAGTGGGTGGGGGAAAGCCCAGGAGGCCTCAACCCTCCACAAGACCCACAGGTAACTAAGAAGTGTTGAGGGTGGAAGAGATACTCTTCTACAAGGCAGGCATACCAATTGGTTATTCAATACCAAGTAACCAACCATGAAAACATATTACAGTAATATTATACAGGCCAAGGAGATTATCAGTATGTATGAATGTATATATGTATTTACATATATGCATGTAACAGTTATTAAGAAATGAGGCCATAAATTTGAAAGAGAACAAGGAAAAGTATATGGGAGTACCTGGATGGAGAAAAGGAAAGGGTGAAATTATATTCTAATCTCAAAAATGAAAGAATATACTTACATATATGTTCGCATAGGAATTTTTACTTCAGTGTAATTTGTAGTTGTCAAACCCAGGAGTCACCTCTAATGATCATCAATAGATGAGTGGATAAAATGGTGGTCAAGTCACAAAGTATAATGCTACTTGTCAATAAGATCAACAAACTCTTGGTATACGCAACATTTAAAATCTTACAATAATTGTTCTCACTACGGAAAGCTATACATCTTCATTTCCTCCAAAATGTGCAGTGTATACCATATTAGGCTATGTATGAAAAAGGTTAGAAGTTGCTGCAACATTGAGTAGTGATAAGGAACAGATCATTATGTATCTGGGACTGAGGAGACATTACGGATGGGGAACAGTGACAGGGATTAGAAAGGGCTAGGAGGAAAGTTTGGGGACGATGGCTATGCTGATTTTCTGGCCTGTAGGAGTGATTACAGGGTATGCATGTGTATTAAACTCATCAAATGTAAATGTGTATAATTTGTTGTGCCTAAATTAGATTCCTATACATTTGTTAAGGGAGAAAGTTAAATAGGAGACAACTGCAATGGCATCACAGAAAGGATGACAACACTAGTGTGTCCATCTGATGCATGACTTCTGCAAATCAGGCTTCTATAATGTATCCAGGGGATATTTTCTGTGTCATTACATACACTGTCCTAACAATTTTCATGATTACTTCTTAGTCACTTGAGATAGTTTCTGTATAATTATGCTACCAAATCACTTTCCATTCAATTTTTGCTTTTCCTTACTATTTTTAGGAAAATACTTTTTAATTTCATTTTTATAATATATAAAATATGTATACTTTCAAAATTAAATTACAAAGAAAACATGTCTTCCATTCATATCTCCAACATGGTTACTCCTTTCCCATATGTAATGAGCTTTTAAAGATTTAGGGTTCTCATAATTTTAACATAGGTAAGTATGTTTGTCTCGGCATCCTTTTCTCCTTATGATATAAATAAAAATGTGATATACATGCCTCCATGTTCTCTTTTCAGTTAACAAGGTGTAATACAGACTGTACTCTCACTGCATATGGAGATAATCCTTAATCTGGTTTAAAGTTCTGTGGAGTGTTCTTTTGCAGGATGAATATATGTGTCAATGCTTTGTGAGAAAAGCTCACTGGGTTATTTGGTTTGTTGGTGTTTAATTTCTTGAAAAAGTACTTGTATATATTGGATACTAGCCTGTTGTAAAAATATAAAAATAAAAAAGTATGGTTGTCTTTTACCTCTCTAGGTCCGGCACCGCGGTGCCCCAAGCTATCTCTTGGATATCTGTCGGAAACACATCCTAACTCCGCGTCGGCCCAGCCAGTCGTCCCACACTCCATTACACTTAAATCTACACATTAAAGAACACACAACACAATAACCTTGGATTCAATTGCCCACCTAAACATACAAAGCCCAGTACCATCCATCCCTTAGGAACATTAATAACAACCTGTAAATACACAGAGTAGAACCTTAACATCAGCCTCCATTGTCCTGTCACGGCTTCTCTCTCCCTCCTGCCTCTTCCTTTCTGTTCCAGTCTCCTCTTCCTTCAAACTTCTCTCCCACCCATCCTTCTCGTCCAATGACAGGCCTCCTTCTGTCCTGTACCTGCCCTCACCTGTATTTTACAAATTCAACGGGGAGAAGGTTCTGGTGAAGTCACCTGACTCCTGAGTAGGTGACTAGACCGCTGTCCTTGGGGCAGTGGAATTAGCATCAAAATACAGATAACTCCAGGGCAAACCACAACACTAGCCCTCTGTCAGATGAAGTCCTGGTAAAGATCCTTTCTCAATCTGTTGGCTGCTGTTTTGTCCCATTGATGTCCTTTGCCTTACGAAGCTTTTCGGTTTCATGAGGTTTCATTTATCAGTTGTTGATCTTAGAGCCTGAACCACTATCATCTGTTAAGGAAATTTTCTCCTGTACCAATGAGTTCAAGGCTATCCCATACTTTCTATTTTATTGTATTTTGTGTAGCTGGTTTCATGTTGAAATCTTTGATCCAGTTGGACTTGAGTTTTGTGCGGGGTGATAAATATGGATCTATGTGCATGCTTCTACATGCAGACATCTAGTTAGACTACCACCATTTGTTGATGATGCTTTCTTTTTTCTATTGTATGGTTTTGACTTCTTTGTCAAATATCAAGTGTCTGTAAATGTATGGGTTTATTTCTGGGTTTTTTATTCAATACCATTGATCAACCTGTGTTTTTATATCAAGACAATGCAGTTTTTATTACTATTGCTCTGCAGTACAGCGAAGCCAGGGATGATGATACACTACAATTCTTTCATTGTACAGAATTGTTGTAGCTATTGTTTTGTTTTCCCACATGAAGTTAAAATAGTTCTTTTAAGGTTTGTAAGGAATTCTGTTGGGCTTTTTATGGGACTTGCACTGAATCTGTCGATTGCTTTTGTTGAAATGATCATTTTTTACTATGTTAATCCTACCAATCTATGAGTATGGGAGATCTTTACATCTTCTTGTATCTTCTTCAATTTCTTTCTTCGGGGACTTGATGTTTTTATTAACGCAAAAAAGCAAGACTTCCCACAAAATGTGGGCCTTTTTTAAAACTTAAAAGTGAAAACAAGATCTGTTATAGAATATGCAAATATTTTCATAATCTTATTGAGATTACTGTATCAACATCTATATTACCAAAAATAAGCAAAAAGTTTATATGACCCACTTTTTAGTATAATCATTCTAGCAGTTATGTTATTGGGACTCTGGGCTAAATTCTTCCATGAGTACAGTAAGTCCATCTCATTCTGACATGTTAAAGTCCTTGATTCTCTTCTCTTAGTATTGTTTTAACATCATTGAATTATTAAGTATATTCAACACAGTTGATCTCTTTCACATATTTTTTTTAGTAATGTATTTCTTTTTTTTATTTATATTAATTTTTTATTAACTTAAGTATTTCTTATTTACATTTCGAGTATTATTCCCTTTCCCGGTTTCCGGGCAAACATCCCCCTAACCCCTCCACCTCCCCTTCTTTATGGGTGTTCCCCTCCCCACCCTCCCCCATTGCCGCCCTCCCCCCAACAATCACGTTCACTGGGGGTTCAGTCTTAGCAGGATCCAGGGCTTCCCCTTCCACTGGTGCTCTTACTAGGCTATTCATTGCTACCTATGAGGTCAGAGTCCAGGGTCAGTCCATGTATAGTCTTTAGGTATTGGCTTAGTCCCTGGAAGCTCTGGTTGCTTGGCATTGTTGTACTTTTGGGGTCTCGAGCCCCTTCAAGCTCTTCCAGTTCTTTCTCTGATTCCTTCAACGGGGGTCCTATTCTCAGTTCAGTGGTTTGCTGCTGGCATTCGCCTCTGTATTTGCTGTATTCTGGCTGTGTCTCTCAGGAGAGATTTACATCCAGCTCCTGTCGGCCTGCACTTCTTTGCTTCATCCATCTTGTCTAATTGGATGGCTGTATATGTATGGGCCACATGTGGGGCAGGCTCTGAATGGGTGTTCCTTCTGTGTCTGTTTTAATCTTTGCCTCTCTATTCCCTGCCACGGGTATTCTTGTTCCCCTTTTAAAGAAGGAGTGAAGCATTCACATTTTGATCATCTGTCTTGAGTTTCATTTGTTCTAGGCATCTAGGGTAATTCAAGCATTTGGGCTAATAGCCACTTATCAATGAGTGCATACCATGTGTGTTTTTCTGTGATTGGGTTACCTCACTCAGGATGATATTTTCCAGTTCCAACCATTTGCCTATGAATTTCATAAAGTCATTCTTTTTGATAGCTGAGTAATATTCCATTGTGTAGATGTACCACATTTTCTGTATCCATTCCTCTGTAGAAGGGCATCTGGGTTCTTTACAGATTCTGGCTATTATAAATAAGGCTGCTATGAACATAGTGGAGCACGTGTCTTTTTTATATATTGGGGCATCTTTTGGGTATATGCCCAAGAGAGGTATAGCTGGATCCTCAGGCAGTTCAATGTCCAATTTTCTGAGGAACCTCCAGACTGATCTCCAGAATGGTTGTACCAATCTGCAATCCCACCAACAATGGAGGAGTGTTCCTCTTTCTCCACATCCTCGCCAGCATCTGCTGTCACCTGAGTTTTTGATCTTAGCCATTCTCACTGGTGTGAGGTGAAATCTCAGGGTTGTTTTGATTTGCATTTCCCTTATGACCAAAGATGTTGAACATTTCTTTAGGTGTTTCTCAGCCATTCGGCATTCCTCAGCTGTGAATTCTTTGTTTAGCTCTGAACCCCATTTTTTAATAGGGTTATTTGTCTCCCTCCGGTCTAACTTCTTGAGTTCTTTGTATATTTTGGATATAAGGCCTCTATCTATTGTAGGATTGGTAAAGATCTTTTCCCAATCTGTTGGTTGCCGTTTTGTCCTAACCACAGTGTCCTTTGCCTTACAGAAGCTTTGCAGTTTTATGAGATCCCATTTGTCGATTCTTGATCTTAGAGCATAAGCCATTGGTGTTTTATTCAGGAAATTTTTTTCCAGTGCCCATGTGTTTGAGATGCTGCCCTAGTTTTTCTTCTATTAGTTTCAGTGTATCTGGTTTGATGTGGAGGTCCTTGATCCACTTGGACTTAAGCTTTGTACAGGGTGATAAGCATGGATCGATCTGCATTCTTCTACATGTTGACCTCCCGTTGAACCAGCACCATTTGCTGAAAATGCTATCTTTTTTCCATTGGATGGTCTTGGCTCCTTTGTCAAAAATCAAGTGCCCATAGGTATGTGGGTTCATTTCTGGGTCTTCAATTCTGTTCCATTGGTCTATCTGTCTGTCTCTGTATCAATACCATGCAGTTTTTATCACTATTGCTCTGTAATACTGCTTGAGTTCAGGGATAGTGATTCCCCCTGAAGTCCTTTCATTGTTGAGAATAGTTTTAGCTATCCTGAGCTTTTTGTTATTCCAGATGAATTTGCAAATTGTTTTGTCTAACTCTTTGAAGAATTGGATTGGTATTTTGATGAGGATTGCATTGAATCTGTAGATCGCTTTTGGTAACATGGCCATTTTTACTATATTAATCCTGCCAATCCATGAGCTTGGGAGATCTTTCCATCTTCTGAGGTCTTCTTCAATTTCTTTCTTCAGTGTCTTGATGTTCTTATTGTACAGATCTTTTACTTGCTTGGTTAAAGTCACACCGAGGTACTTTATATTATTTGGGTCTATTATGAAGGGTGTCGTTTCCCTAATTTCTTTCTCGACTTGTTTCTCTTTTGTGTAGAGGAAGGCTACTGATTTATTTCTTTCACATATTTTTATGAGAAAAATCTAGACAAAAAGAGAAACTTCAAACAACTATTGAGTCCAGGTGTATGTGTGTATATATTCATGTGTATATAAATATAACACACACACACACACACACACAGTTTAATATGCACTAGTTTTCTTTCGTATTTCTTTTCTGTAATTTATTGATTTTTTCCTCATACAGTCATGTGTGATGGAGCATAAAATAATCAAATACTTGTTAAAGATGGAGCTCAGACTCTGCCGGTGCTGTGTCCCCTCAGTGGAGTGAAAGAGACCTTTCTTTACTGAAGATGACAGAGAATGCTTTCCATCCATGTGAAAGTAAATGAATACCAATGAAGAATAGTCTCTGACCACATAGATTACTCTTCAATACTCAGTGCTATTTCTTCAGATGACCGTTTAAGAATTTAGTGGTGCGTTACGATGAAGTGAATGTATAATTCATGTCAGTTTGGACTAGAGAGGCCCTTGTGTGTCAGCGGAGGATGGGCAGATAAAAAAAAACATAGAAGGTTTTGAAAACAGAGGGAGATAGAATGTCATAGGCCTTGATTTTTTTCAGACTAGGTGAACAATTTCCACGACTTAAATTACATTAGTAGACGTCCATTTTAAAATCAAGTTTCTGAAGAAAAATGAATCAAAATCAAATAAAATTATAGCAAGAATATCTGACTGTCAGTGGCTTTTAAGCCATTTTTATTAAGAGCTTATAATGCATTTTCCATACACTTTTAATTCATTATATGTTATCTAATTGTCATGCAAACTATTTGGGAAAATATTTTGAGTCCAATTTACAGTGATAATATTCAGGCTTAGACAAGTTGTCTAACTTATCTGAAGTGAAAGAAAATCTGTTTTAAATTTCCCTTTCATCCTCTAATAACAAAATAGCCTTTAAACTATATTATTTGAAATATAAATTTCTCTCGTTTGCTAAGAACATATTTTTCCGATTGTTCTTTCCATCTGTTTATCTATCCAGGCTTTCCTCCTGGAGGTTTAAGTGATGTCTCAGGTTTAGCCCTCTGAAACCAGCATGTGTCTACTGCGGGTGTGCGGCTCCATCAGCACGTGCTCTTACTTTGAAGCTCTTGCCATTTCCTCTGCCCGCTCTCATCTTGCTCCAAGATGCTGCTGGTTTATCTCCATAGCCTCCTAATGAGATTGTAATTCAGTCTTTACAGCCTCCCCAAGAGCATCATGGAGTGCCTACCCTTCACTTCTTTGAAAACATAATGTGTTTTGCATCACTGGGGTGCTGAAGTCTTCCCATGTAACAAGGCCAGTGGGGCCTCTTGGGGATGCCTGCTTGCTATTCCTAGCAGTCCTGTGTTCTCTTCTCTCTCAGTTTGCTTCAGGCATAGTGGGTATTACTTTTTTCATGGTCTTGACAAGTATTGCTCTTCTTTCTCTTTTTTTCTTCACTGGAATTCTCACAAACTTTACTCTTTGATTTTCTCTAGTTGTACTTGTAGATTAAGCATCTGTCCAGCATGGGGCTGGCATTGGATTTCATTTCTTGCCCTGGGACCTCACTTTCACTTCGTTTTCTCTCCGGCTCTTGCCCCTTCTAAAAATCAATGTAACATTGATTTATTTTCTCTTTCTAACCACTAAACATTAGACCAACACTAAAGAGTGTTTTTGTAAGATTTTAATAGTTCTTTGAGAATTTTTTATAATACATTTTCATCATCTCTTTTCCCTGTTCTTCTCCTCTTGTTTCTTTTTAACAAACTTAAGAAGTACAGTTTATGCTTCCCATATACGTTTCTATGTGTGGCCTTCCAGTGGATCATGGTTGACCTAACAGAGACCACCCCCTTAAGGACAACTCTCTGTTCCCGAGACTATTTCAGTCATCAATAGCTCCTTTGCTAGGGGTGGTATTTCATGCCCGTCTTCCCTCTCTATGAAGGAATTTTGTGCGGCTTATCCTGGTGCACGTCTTGTGAATGGCCTGCTGTGTCCACAAAATATTGATTCCATGAATTACTCAGTGCCTCTGCAGTTATAATTTTTCTGTCTCCTCTTCAGCAAAGATCCCTGAGCCTCAGGAGGAGCATATGGTATAGATGTCTCATGTCTCATTTAAGGCTGAGTATTCTGCAGTTTTTTATTCTCTTCATCTTGGTCAGTTGTGGGGCCCTGTGTTAACTGCTATCTACTGAAGAGTGCAAGCTCTCTGCTGAAGGTTGACAGGTGTACGAATCCATGGCTGTAACAGTAAGCCAGTATCACGAATGGGTTGCTTCCTTTTAGACTTGTTGACTAGTAAGGTTTCATATAGTCCCAAACATTTCTATTTTCTATTGACAGTGCTATTGGTTACTCTCTGGAATTTGACAATAAAATGTCATCGCTGAAGATTCCAGAGGAAACAGAGACCCACTCATTTGCATGATCAGGCATCCCATAAAAATCACTTAACTGGAAGCCATAATAAAAGATCAGAAGATCTGTGCAGGCCCTGTGCTTGTTGTTTCAGTTCCTGTGAGTTCATATGAGCTTTGCTTCTGTTGAGTTAGAGGGTTTTGTTTTCTTGCTGTCCTCCATCCCCTCTGGTTCTTACTTATGTTCTTTCTGTCTCCTCTTCCATGGGAAGGAGAGGAATTTGATGGAAACATTCCATTTACAGGTGAGTGTTGCAAGGTCTTCACTCGCTGTGTAATGTCTGGGTCTGGGTCTACATATTCATTCCTATCTGCAATAGGAAGAAGCTTCTCTGATGATGGTTGAGCATGGCACTGATTTACGAACGCAGCAGAATATCATTAGAAGTTCTTTTATCATTACATTTTTTCCTTTTTCATTCTTTTTAGAGGAGTATCATTTGGTTTTTGCCTTAAATCCCCAGGCTATCTGGCCTCAGGTTCTTGAGTTGTGTCAAGTATGGTTTCCATCTTGTGGAGTAAACCTTAAGTCAAATGAGACATTGATTGGTTACTCCCGCAAGCTTTGTGCCATCATTGCCCTAACACATCTTGCAGGTAATACACCATTGTAGAAAAGGGTTGGTGGCTGGCCTGGTGCTCATGTTTCTCTGGCTACTGTGTGGAGTGGCTTCCTGTAACAAAGACCCTGGGATATAGGGATGATGGCTCTGTGTATGCACCAACTTGACATCTCAATGAGCTGTTGTAGGTGTTGCCTTTCTACCAGTTTGTGGAGAGCAACATGTTGTCTTGGCAACAGCCTGGGTTGTGGGGAGTTCCTGTGGCCAATTCTCTTTTGGCCAATAACTCAATTTGATGTGACCCCAATCTGGTACTGGAAGCTTCATTTGGAGACGAGAGATGGATAATTCGGTCTCTGTTGTCCCATTATTTGGTGATTTCATTTAGATCACTTTCATAGATGTATATTTTTTAGGAAGTCTCTGCTGTATTATGTTTCCTGTCCTCCAAATGCCCCTTAATTTTATCAACCTCTTCCCCTGTTTCCTCCAACTGCCTCTCTGCCTTTCCCATCCTCACTTGATCCTCCTATTTCATATTCCCCACCATCCATCCATATATACTGATCATCTTTCTATTTCCTAATGCAATCTATGTTTAAACAGACACATAACGGTCTATCTTAATTTCATGTCCATCTTTCCTTTCCATGAAGACACTTTGTCTGGCTTGAGTTAGCATACATCTTGTGAATGGTTTTAGGCTCCAGAACCGATTCTTTTTCAAATTGTGAGTACTTAGCCAGCATTTGTTAAATCGATGTGTGAACAGAACCAAGGTTTATCAGAAATCTGAAATGTGCTTGAGACTTAAGGATTATGCCTCTGCACTCAAGACATTTTTGTGACATGGTAAAACAAAAAGCTTCTCTAGAGCAGTGGTTCTCAACCTGTGGTTCATAGCCATTAGAAAACCCACATTTTGGATGGTCTTAGGAACTGAGACACTCTGCTCAGTAGCAAGGTTACAGTTATGACATAGCAACGAAAATAAATTCATGGCTGAGAGTTCTTAAGTTTATCAGAAATACGTGTTTTTTCATGAAACTCAAGAAGGATGACCAAAATATGGACGCTTCACTCCTTCTTTAAAAGGAGAACAAGAATACCTTTGGGAGGGGATAGGGAGGCAAAGTTTAGAACAGAGACTGAAGGAACGCCCATTCAGAGCCTGCCCCACATGTGGTCCATGCATATACAGTCACCAAACTAGATAAGATGGATGAAGCAAAGAAGTGCAGGCTGACAGGAACCGGATGTAGATCTTTCCTGAGAGACACAGCCAGAATACAGCAAATACAGAGGCGAATGCCAGCAGCAATCCACTGAACTGAGAACGGGACACCCGTTGAAGGAATCAGAGAAAGGACTGGAAGAGTTTGAAGGGGCTCAAGACCCCATATGAACAACAATGCCAACCAACCAGAGCTTTCAGGGACTAAGCCACTACCCAAAGACTATATACATGGACTGACCCTGGGCTCCAACTGCATAGATAGCAATGAAATAGCCTAGTAAGAGCACCGTGGAAGGGGCAGCCTTTGGTCCTGCCAAGACTGAACCCCCAGTGAACGTGATTGTTGGGGGGAGGGCAGTAATGGGGGAGGATGGGGAGGGGAACATCCATATAGAAGGGGAGGGGGAGGGGCTCGGGGAATGTTGGCCTGGAAACCAGGAAAGGGAATAACAATTGAATTGTAAATAAGAAATACCCAATTTAATAAAGATAGAAAAAAAAAGGAAATACATGTTTTTTGATGGTCATGACTCATAGGTTGAGAACTGTTGCTCTGGAATGTACAGTTTCTTAGAAATTTTTAAGATGATTAGATTTTCTGTTCTTCATTAACAGATGAATGAACTAGGTACCCCACATTTCTTCATTATGCCTTCTTGTTTTCAAAACGATTCTGAAAACCTTTTGTACATCTATGTTTCTAGTTAATTTCAAGGCCTGTGATTCAATCATTCACCATCAAGGAAATAAAAAAACTACTTAATGCTGAGATTGGGAGAAATAGCCTTTTTTAGAGAAGAACACATTAGTTGGTTTTTCAATACGAAATAACCCTGAAAATATACACAAAAGTAGCAGTATACTGACTGAGAAGGTTGTATATGTGTCTTCAGGAACACACACACACAGAATGAGTGAGTGAGAGAGAGAATAAGAGATAGATAGATAGATAGAAGTAGAGAGAGAGAGAATAACAATGAATGAAAACAAAAAGAGGCCATGAATTTGAAAGAAAACAAAGAATTGTTTATGGGGGGGTTTGGAGATGGGAAAGGGAAGGGGGGCATAATGTAATTATAGTATAATCTCAAAAATGAAAAGAATATAAACTTAACTTAAAAAATATAAAAATATGTGACCACATAGCTGAAAAATTAGACTAGTTAATTTTAGTGCTTATCAAATTTATTTTCAGAAGGCATAATGAGAGAAA